>NC_052507.1:15105092-15392592 GCF_014356525.2 Nilaparvata lugens | reverse complement strand
CACATTGGCACAGAGGATCAGAGGTGTATCCTCATGCTGTCATCAGCTCAGCACACCTTCCCACCATCGTCCTGAACCGGTTAAAGGTTCGTACCCACTAGAACGTATCATACCATGACCGTGCCCGTACCGACACATACAAAAAAATATTCTTTACATCATTTGATATGTAATACACCCATTAGACCGTTCCGTCACCGGCCAAGCACGGAGCGTGCCATTCACGTCCAGGTCAACATTTGTCGGCCAATATATTTTGTCTGTGACGAAACGTTGATTTTTGAATAACCAATTACAGTACAAATTATCGTTAAATCTTTGACAAAGTCATACTTTTTATGTTTGATTTAATAAAGTACATTTTATCTTATTTTTTATTATGTTTTGTTAAATTTTTTTATGTTATGTTAAGCCCAGTCGATTTGACCTTCAACAGTTTGGAAGAAATTCGCGAATTGACTGCGTACTTCAAAAGCAGAAGCAACTGCATTGCCTCCTTGATGTCATAGATTCTGCTTAGGAAGAAACTGCATACGAGTCACAGTTTCCGTTTCAATTACTCCACGTCTTATGTAGTTATACAAAATGCAAGTGGTTAAAATAATTTTTTCAGCATATTCTCGTCTCAATTATAAATGCGAAATTTTTGACTTGAAATCCCAAAAGCATTTTCAACTACACGCCTTGCTCGGCAGAGGCGATAGTTAAAGTGACGTTTCTTGACATCAGCTATGGTCTGTTGTGATGGATAAGGTGTTAATAGATCATTTTTTAAAGGAAAGGCTTCGTCACCTAATATAACACAAGGTGCACTTACATTCGTTCCTGGAAAGTTTTTGCTAGCAGGAATATTTTACTTATTATTTAATATAGCTTGCCCCAGTTTCGATTTAGATAAAATACCACCATCACTGTCTTTGCCGAAAGCACCGACGTTTACAGCTATAAAATTATAATTAGCATCAACTAAAGCCATAAGTACAATGGAGAATGTTTTTTTGTAATTAAAATATAGGGAACCACTGTTTGGAGGTGCTACAATCACAATATGCTTTCCATCAATAATTGAACCTAGGCAATTAGGAAAGTTCCACTTGGACCAAAACTCTTCAATGTTTTTTTCCCATTGCTCTGTAGTGGGTGTTGGAATCATTTCACTCAACATGTTGTTTATTATAGCGTTAGAAACTTCAAAAACTGAACGTCTCACAGAACTGACCCCCATTCTATAGCTGAAAGCAATTGTTCTAAATGAGTCACCAGTTGCCAATTACCTGCAAATAAAAAAAAGCTTATATTGGGAATAAAATGAATAAAAATAGAATATAAAATAAAAATGAAATAATAAATAAATAAATAAAATGAAATAAGGAATAAAAATAATTGGAAATTATAAATTATTAACAAAATGAAATTATTTTATGTTAGAGGTCCAGCCTGTAAACAAAGATGGCAAAATCTAAGGGACTCATATAGGAGAGCCTTGAATAAGAGAAAAGTAAAAACGGGACAGGCAGCAAAAAAAATAAAAAAATGGAAGTATGAAGATGTCTTTTGTTGCTCCATTTTTTGCAGAAAAGAAAACTTTGGATTCTGTTGATATAACAAGTGATGAGGATAATGGAGACCATGATGACCACACTGTGGTCAACCACACATCCGAAACAGAAACAAATGCAATTATTGAAACAGCGTCTGACGATGTTGCTACTGATGCCCAGACTGTTAAAAGTTCTGTGCAAAATAGTAAGCCAGTTAAAAGAAGATTTAAAAATCGTATACCACAGTCAGCATCAGCTGTATTGATGGCAAAATTATTAGACAGCCAAAACTCACTTTGTACCTCAGAAAGAGCCTGACGAGCTAGATCATTTTTTTTTAATATTTCTGACACAGTGAAAAAGTTTTCTAAATACCAACAAGTGCTGGTAAATAACAAGGTTTTTTCTCTCGTTTCTGAAATGGAATTACAACTGCATTCACCAGCTACTAATGATTATTCCTACACCCCATCGCCAGTAGATGATGCATCTACCGGTACTACTACACCATGCACTACACATGGAGAATTGAGCGCTACACAGTCTCAGGAGAAATGGAATATTTATCAGTAAATTATTTTCCTAACTGTATACATATATCTCAATAAACAAATCATGAAATTATTTCACTTATATGGGCTACTTATTAAAAGTTATTAAAAACACAATGTAAAAAACTTAAATGTGAAAACTTTAGGTCTACATAAATTAGTCTATACTTTTGTTGATTATTTTTTTACTCATTTTTAATTTAAACCTGAAGATGGCAATTGCCAAAACCGGTAGTTATTTTAAAATATTTTAAAAGTTTCAATAAAGAGTGCTTTAAGTTTTTTACATTGTGTTTTTAATAACAAATTATGAAATATTATTTGGGTTTAACTTACCTTAGACAAACAGCTAGCTTTTCTTTAGGTGACAGACTGTCTCGTAATTGAGTGTTTCTCTTGGTTATATCATTTTCAATTTTTCTCAACAATTCATTAAACTAGAATGATGTCATACGGAAATACGAAATAACTTTGCTTCATCATCCATTAGGTGCCTATATAATGTCCAATACTCCCCCTCAGTTTTCCGTTTTCTTAGAGATTCGTGAATCCAATAGCGCCTCTGAGTTCCTCTATTTTCCTCTTCCTCGTCCAAAATAATTGCAACCATTGCCAATTCTGTTAATGATAATCGCCTAATAGTCATATTTAAAAATAATTATGTGAACACTGATTAGAACACTATTTCACAACAATGCAATATACATACATCTGTTCACCGCTACATTCTCTTGCTAACTGATGCGTTCCCAACAACTTCTGACCGGGCATCATACGCATATCATATGCATACCATACACGTACCATATGCGTAATGTACTGGCATAGAACGCTGTTGATTCGTTGTAGTGGGCATAGTTGTTATTTTACGTGCCTTGCATGGTCAGACACGGTCTGTGTCTGGTACGTTCTAGTGGGTACAAACCTTAAGGCAACAACAATCTCTACATCTCAGCTGGGTGCCAGGAACAATGTCATTAGGGTCATACACAAGGCCTTTGTTCCTGACCTCTCCCTGCAACCATCTCAGTCTCCATAACTCCCTTGCACTTCTAATTTCCTCCTGCTCGTCAAGTCTCAAGTATCTTCTTGATTTGAGGCACCTTGGTGGAGGGTTAGCCAAATCTCTAGAGACTGGGAGATCCTTATGAATGTGTTGCAACTGGGAAATGAACTTGTTCTTCTTCTCCAACCTTCTGAGATCTGGAGGCATGATGTTACTAAGCATAGGCAACCACTCAGTCTCTGTTGGTCTGAATGTCCCACTAATCTTCCTCATAGTTTCATTGAAAACTGTATCAATTTTCTCAACATGTCTGCTGCGAGCCCAGACAGAAGAGAAGTACTCCCCTGTACTGTACAGAAGTGCAAGACATGATGTTCAAAGGGCATTCATGTCACAACCCCAGGTTGTTCCCGCAAGTTTAATGATGATATTTAGCCTTGTCTCCAGTTTATCTCTCAACACCTGCAGATGTTGTCGATATGTGAGGGATCTATCAAGTCTGACTCCTAGGTAATGGGGAGCTTCCTGATGAGATATTCTTTTGCCACATAACCTGAGATCAATTGTCTTTTTTGCATGCTGGTTACTGAGATGGAATATTGTTGAGACAGTTTGGGACGGGTTTGGCTTCAAGAACCACTGCTGGAAGTATTCTGCCATTAACTCCAAGTCCTCATTCAACACAATTTGGAGCTGTTCAAAATTTCGACCTTGAGTAACAAGCCCAATGTCATCGGCATAAATAAACTTGCGTGATTGAGTAACAGGCAGGTCTGCAGTATAAACATTGAAAAACATTGGTGAAAGAACCGATCCTTGAGGTAAACCATTTTGTAATCTTCTTATAGTGCTGAGTTTACCATAAAGAGACACTCTGCATGTACGGTTTCTCAATATAGCTCCAAAGAGATTGACGGTTGCCTTGAATTTCAGGATCCTTGCTAACTTCAGAAGAAGACCAGATCTCCACACTGTGTCATATGCTGCACTAAGGGTCAGAAATACGGCTCCTGATTTGAGGTTTCTCTCAAACCCATGCTCAATGTAAGTTGTGAGCCCCAATACTTGTTCCTCACAACTCCTATCCTCCCTGAAACCAGCCTGCTCCTCTGGCAAACACTCATCCATTCTGCTCCCGACTCTTGTCAGCAGGACTCGTTCAAAAAGTTTGTACACAACTGACAGCAGGGCTATTGGTCTATAGCTTTTTGGGTCTCTTTGATCTTTTCCTGGCTTCAATACTGCTACAACCTTTGTTTGTTTCCAGGATTTGGGGAGCTCAGCTCTAACCACTCTAACCATTACTTCAGAAAAATACTTTGAGAGCCACATTATAGCTTTTGGTCCCAAATTCTTGATAAACTCAGGCAGAACTCCATCAACTCCTGGTGCTCTATTGCCTTTCATCTTTTTAATGGCAGCTATAATCTCTTCAGAACTTACCAACTCTGCCAAAAAGGATTGTTGCATGCAGTTTTTCAGCTCCTTCTGTAGTTTCCGCTTCATTTGAGCTTTCAGCTTTGGGGGCACATCTATATCACCATTTTTCTGGCAGATGTCAGCTATTTGATCAGGAGTCACATCCGCTCTTTTTATGGATCTTGTGTTCTCACTCAGCTTTCAGAGTAAACTCCATGATTTTCTGCTGGAGTGAGTGAAATCCAGACTCGGCATGGCTTCCATCCAACGATTGGGTCTTCCTTCATCCAAATTTTTTATCAGGCTATTGGCAAGCTCATCAGTTGGTGAAACTCTATATTCAGTCAGTAAACTATCATGCACATTCTGCATTCCAACATGGGACATAATTCTTTCTATGGCCTCTTGGGATAGATCTCTTTGCAGCCATGAAAAGCAGTCTGCTGAACCTTTCATAATTTGGTATGTTGATAGGGATTCTGGAAACTGTTTTCTCCACTTCTTCAGTAAACTTTGCCCAAACTGCCTTACGGAGATTCCACCTTGGAAGTTCAGGATTTTGAACACATAGCAACCTCATGCCAATCTCTAAAACCACCATGCTATGTTTACTTCCAGGGAATCTTGATTCAACTGATCTTGTCACATGCAAAGGTCTACCTTCCCTATTACATGACACAAAGCACAGATCTGGAGTGGTAGAAGTTCCCCACCTGGCAGAATGAAAAGTGCTGCCTTGTTTAGCATCATATTCCAAGTGACAATCATTTACTTCATCCCATCGAATCAGACTCTCACCATCCCTGTTTTCAGTTCTGTAGCCCCACAGAGGGCTATGAGAGTTGAAATCTCCAGCATATATGCACGGATGTGCAGCATGAGGGAGGACAGGGTTCTCCCATTCTTCCCCAGGGGGTTTGTACACATTGAATATACTCAGCCCTCCATATGCTATGCCTATGGCATGACTATTTCCATTTAAACCACTACAATTAGAAGCAATATTCGATGTAACAAATGTGGCAATTCCATGCTTATCATGATTTAAACTGTTAACAAGTGTATAGCCAGGAATCTTCAGCTTTTTATCCATATTCGCTGCTACATGTGTTTCTTGAATCAGTATGATGTCAATTTTGAGATCTTCACTCATTTTTCCACAAATTTCTCCTTTAGCTCTTGTCATGCCCTCAATATTAAGTTGTGCTATTCTAAGTAATTAACTATCTGGATTGCCCTGAAAAGGACTTTGGCCTATGTAGCCGGGAGACATTACTGGAATGTGTCTGGCTTGCAAAAAAATGAGCTTCAAATTGATTTCAAAATCCACTCAATATTTATAATGTACAATTACTCACATTAAAATTAAAAACAGTACTTTGAAACACAAGGCAGAAACATTGAAAAACATCAATACCTACTTCCCATCACCATAAAACATTTTGAGGTTAGAAAATATTCTTAGATTTGCCTTTAAAATTTCTTTATGAGAAATTACCTTTAAAAAAAAACCTTTTTGTTTTCAAACCTTTAGAAATAGTTGACATCAAATTCAATAATTTGGGCGAAATTGAAGCGTAACCTCCAATCTTCTAAGCAGACTGCAATGATTGTGACATTAAGAGTCGTCAAGATCTGAATTGCAACTCTCAATGAGACCACCCAAACTGTCCTCATAAAAGACTCTGGTAAGCAAAAAAGGAATGATATTTAAGAGAGTTATTGATCAGCTGTAGTTGAAATTGAATATATGAATTTATAGTACCATCTTGGAACAGGTAGGCTAAATGACATACAAGGATTAGAATCATAAAGAATATTATAATGATCATGAGTATGTAACAGACCTTCCAAAAAGTGTAATTTGGTTTGTTTTATTACCTTAGAATAGTAAAGCATGTACATACAATGGTGGGTCCACACAGTTGGACAATTATGTTGACAAATAAAAAGAGAATTCAGAATCTTCAAAATACAATTGTTTTGAATTTATTGTAGAACTCCTAGTCACAAAAATTGTGTAATTAATGAAATTACAGCTGTTGCATAAACAAACAAATATTGAAAGTCTTCCGCAAGACAAGAGAAATTGAAAAGGGACCGCGATGAATAATTGGGACCGTGGAAAAGTCTAACTTTGAATATACGACCTCAAAAAGTAAATATAAAAAATGTAATTTATAAATGTTTCTAAAAAACAAATGTAAATAAAAATGGTTTGAACAATGAATCGTTAAGTGCACAGAAGCACGGAACAAAATACTTAACTAAGAGGTTAGATGTCTTCACCAGCTGGCTTAAAGAAAACCAGTAGGATATCTGGAAGGTCTACGATGCCCATGGGCTGGACACCAGGTATGCGTCGGTATTGAATTGGACCAGATACCCAGACAAAACCGGCAACAGGACGGCAGGGAGCCATGGAACCAAGTACCAGGGCGGCGTCGGCGGTGAACTGCGCTGAATCCTCAGACAGACCGGCAGTGAGACGGCAGGGAGCCGTGCAGAAGTTGAATCCACTCCAAGTGTGACCAGCAGCAGGTAATGATGGTAACAAGGGCGCTGTACTAAGCGCTACAACTCAGTAGGTTTGTTACAAATGGAGATAGAATTGAATCCAAGTCAGTAGGATGATGATTACAGATGTCATCACGGCAGGTGTTGCGCGATAATGCGTAGGCTTGTGCATGGACAAGATGTTGTTAGAGAAAACAAGTAACTCCAGGTAAGTGAGTAGATCACAAATGTAAATTGTTGTGGTGATATGAACGAAGCACACACAAATTCTGATAAACCACAATGTGATGATGATAGTTCAATGAAGGTGTACACACGGCAGGCGCAATGTAACTTAGCAGCATACAAGTAGATTGATAGCCGCGACCCAATAAAGCAATTTCAAACATGAACAGTTCTAGGTTACAATGAGGTGGCAACTGGTGGCCAAAATAGTGTGCAATAGTCACTGAGAAAAGAAATCACAATGGTGTAGATTTCAAATGATGAGAGGAAATTACAAGGGTTGATGTAATTCCAGGAATAATTGTCATGGACAAGCTTCTTCAAATCCTAGATGCAGGATAAATTGTAACCTTGCTTAGTAACTAGTTCAATGCAGAAATGTCTGATGCATAAGTAATGTTTTTAATGCATTGAGTGTAGTGGAACTATATATTTTCTTGATGATTGAAAATTGTCAGTTGCTGACAAAAATGTTCTTGCAAGTGAGAGATTGCAAACAAAGTTTATGATGAAACAAATAACCTAACATGTATCATTTGGACACAGCTAGAATTGAATACAGAGAATAAAGTTCTTCTAGTAAAAATAGTTTATTCTGGATATTATCGTTGTTGGATCAACAGTTCTTCAGAATTAGAAGCACAAATTTGATAAATGTCGAAATTCGAAGTTGAGGGACAAAGCACATTGTGTGCGAGTAATGTCGTTCAGTTACTTACAAGTTTTTTGACACAAATAATGATGAACGTTGAAAATTAGAATACCACATCGAGAATAGATATTTGTGAATCGATGAGACACATTTTCAAAGCAAATTTGTCACTTTAAGATTAAAAAGGATAAATTTGAAACTTGGAAATACACTTTCTACAACCATTCCATCGACAGGAGCAGGAGGAACTCAGCCTACAAGGCAGTGTACCAACTGTGAAACAATGAACCCACCAGCAGAAAAATGGCAAATATAAATGAATAATGCTAAAATAGGCTAAAATAGGACTAATGCTGAACTAAGTATAATAAATCTATTTGATAAATCGATTGAAATGACAAAATTGACGAATAAAAATTAAAACTATCAAAATCGACAGGGCAACTGTGAACACAAGCACCAGCACTCCAAGCGGCAGCAACCAAAACAAGTGGTGACACACAAGCACCAGCGCTCCAAGAGGATATAAGGCATAAAACCATCCAAAAAGGGAATTGAAAATAAAATTATGTTAAAACTAGGACTTTGAAAATTTTCATCTCTGTTGCTAAGGAGATGTTTTTGTATATATATATATATATATATATATATATATATATATAATATATATATATATTATATATATATATATATATATATTATATTATCTATCAAGATGAATATGATGTAGTTGTGGAAATTAATTGATTCATTATTATTCTTTACTCTTAGGTCTGTTACTATAATACGTGCGTTCAAAACTATTTCAAAATTAAGTATTTTAATGGCACATCACAAGTAAGTAGCATGTAATTAGTAGGCCTATAATTATTCTTAAGTATGAAAAACCCTTTTGGATGAAAAAGACTAAGAAATTGTCAAAAAAATATATAAAAAACCCCATAATTTAAAAGAGAATCATTCATATTATTATGGAAAAATGAGAAATAGATTCAGATAATTTGAATTTTTATAAATATGTAGGGCTACCATTTTTATGTAAACCCTCAACTGTTGAAATTTTTTGTTTAACAAGAAAAAGATAATATTAGAATCGCATTCCGGAATTTATTTCAGGAAGTGTGCAGAGTGAATAAGCAATATTGCATATATTAAATATTATCTGGATGGATTTCCTATGATGCCAAGAAATGAGTCAAATACAAGAGATGTTATGAAAACTTCTTGTTTGATAAATGATAAAATATTTTTCTATAGAACCACTATTGTCATGAACCACAAGGTTTGACATACCCCCAAACATCAGTTCCTTCTTTAAGAGAGAAATAATTTTTTACAACTTTAAAAACTAAAAGCTGATCAGACAGTTTTGGCTGATAGACTAAAAACGCTGAGGAGAGGTAGAAGTGGGGCCTATAACCATGTCACATATGTGTAACCAATACTGAATATGTCACACAATATTGTATCCCATTGGTGTATTCTGGTGGATTGTTCAATGGATAAGGATTTTCTTTTTAATATACTCTCAATGGAATTTCAGTTATTAATTGTACAATAAATTCTGATTCTATTTGTAAATTAAAAGGTGACTTTAGACATTTTGATTGTATAAAAACATGCTGAACACATGCTTTTCTGTCAATAATTTACTTCACTAGTTTAAAAAATCTATTAGTGGGATGACATTTCTTCAAAATGTCCTCGTTTCCTTGCGCTACTCTTTATAATAATAATAATAATGGGCATTATTAATTTTCAATTTATAATCAATTAATTAACATTTCAATTTTCTCACAATATTGCAGTTAAATTAGCTCATTATAAGTATTCCTTAGGCCTTATACACACTTTTCTGTCATAATCATTATAATTATTTTCAATATGTAGTTTTTTTGTTGTAGATATCTATATCTTATTCACATTGTTACACAAGATGAATACGGTACTTCTTATGAATTATATTTCTTTCAAATTACGCATCATTGTTATGGTGGGGAGATTTCCTTTAATATTGTTTTGATTTTCGAATCGCATTCTGTAATTTCCTTTGGGAAGTGCGGTCATTGATTAAAATTTCCTGATCTGCCATTGACTTGGATAGACCTATATGTGTCAGACGTGATATTGCTCTAGGAACTTAGAGGAATTGAACGGATTTCCTATAATAAGATTCACTTTGAACTGTCATAATTTTCCCATGTATAATATCAATGATTTCATTCAATCAATGCTGACTGTTTAAAGTGAATCTCACTACAGAGATAGAGAGGAACTAGAAGGAATTTCCTCAAGGAACTGAGTTTCCTAGGGAAGTATGGTGCCATACTTCCACACCATACGAGGGTGCGACTCTATAGTGTGGTCTGTGGTCATATTTATTGATATTAATTTTTTTCGCCGCCAACACAGGATATGTGATAAAAACAAGGAGTATAACAAGATCTTCATTTCCCATATTATATTCAGTTATACTTGACCAGAGCTGAGGATAATAGGTCTTGTTCTAGTAATTACAGATTAATTTTAATAAACTACCCTATTATCATCGTTTTGCCAGCATTGAGAGCGATCATGAACATAGGCTACAGGTTTTTCACAGTTATTCTTGTTTCAATCTCAGGTATGGCAAACTGTGTAGTCGATTCTCTTATTATAATTCTATATTCTAAAAACACTTCACTTATATGCGCTACTTTTGTACAAATTAATAAAAACAATATAAAAACTTGTAGTACCCTTTATTATTAAAAACTTTAAAATATTTCAACGACTAGTTTTGATCATAACTTAGGTCATTTTCAAGTTGAAATGTAAATAGAAAAACAAACAAATAAATGTTGTAGATTTTTTGAGAAAATGAGTTTGTAAAAAATAAATTTATTTATATGTTTGTTTATTTATTTTCTACATTTCAACTTGAAAATGACCTAAGTTATGATCAAAACTAATCATTGATATATTTTAAAGTTTTTAATAATAAAGGTACTACAAGTTTTTATATTGTTTTTATTAATTATTATATTCTAATCTTCATAAATATTTTTCTAAGACTGCATAACATTTATATTGTTTTCATATAATTTTCAAACTAATTTTCTTTCATATAGGCTACATTTTTTAATTTTTTAATGTCCAATGCCACCTGCATGTTTAGCTTTCAGTTCAGGAATTGAGAGTCCCACACAAGATGAGCTTAGCTTGCTAAGATAATATCTGTGCGTGAATGTATTCTGCCATCCTAAATGTAAGACAAAATAGACTCACAATAATATTCTTGTCATATCTAACCAAATAAATGTATTCTGTAAATGAATTCTCTAGTTTTAATTAATAAAATATCTCTCCATTATTAGCGTATGGCTTTCGGTGGGGAGACCCAAGGGTAGTTACACCTCGCCGTATATAGTCCAAAGTTCCCTAAAGCTGCGTTTACACCAAAGTTATTAACAAAATGTTTATTTTTCCGTCCTCATAGATCCTATTAGATTGAATGGAACTTGACAAACACATATGTTCATCATTTATATGATAAGCTATGTTCAATCTAATAGAATCTGTAAGGATTAAGTTATTAACATTTTGTTAATAACTCTTGTGTAAACGTATCTTAATGGGAAACTTAATAGAATACATGTATTCTAGGTACCTTGATGGGGAACATTGGGAAACCGGACACTATAAAGTTATAGTGATAGCAATACTTTAAATTCGAATAAAGTTCTTTTTGGTGTTAAAAAGACAAAAGATATACAAAACCGAAAAAAAACACAAAACCACTAAGCCAAATATAGAAAATATTAATTTGTTTTATTTGAACTCTTTCTCCATTCAAATAGTACGGTAGCATGTAATGTTGTATATTCGATCTTATCAGAAACTATAACCACAGATTCAGATTGTTTATTTAGTCTATGCTATTACTTACTTAAATTAAAAATAGTGTCAACACATACTGAAGTATAGTGAAAACCAAATAATTTCAGTTTCATAATAATTAATTGAATTTTGATTTGAGACCTCTTCTGTACTTATACATTAATTTATTTATGTATAATATTATTGTAGTAAAAAAATTTAGATATTTCATAATTCAAATCACATGCTACATTTTGAGATGCCACAGCTAGGCCTTTTAGAACAAGAAGAAAAAGAAATCGCTGGCTGGTCAACCGACAAGGCTTCGTCCAGTTGTACCAATCCAACAAATCAAAATTATTAACTAGAAATTTAATAAATGGATATTCAAAGTTATGTCCAAATAAGGAGAAAATAAAATAAATAAAATAAAATTAAGTAATTAATAAATTTTTGGTACAAACCTCCACAACTGGGGTATTTAATTTAGGAACCAAATTGTACCAGAAATTTATTCAAGAAAGAAGTTAAATAAATAGAAAAGGAGAGTAATTGGTCGGCCGCCCAAAGAAAATGGAAAGTAGAGGGAAGAGAAAGAGAAAGAAGAGAGATCATTGTCAATTGATCAGGTCGACAAGGCTCAAAGAAGAAAATAAAATCTACAAGCATTGGACAAAACTTCAAAAATCCAAATTACCAAAGAGAAAAGCAAGAGTTAGCATGAGTTACCGAGAGAAAACTGAGCAATGAGTTTAGTGAGCAAATAACAAATTATCAAAATAACATATACAACTAAATTGATACACTGTAACTTACTTAGTTACGAAGCAATAATTATTACAATTCTTAAATATACAGTACATTCTTCATCATACCATGTTACAAGAAATCAAGTGACACAATAATTGTGCAGAATCACAAGTTTCCAAAGAACACAACAAAATTTTACACAAATAGAATAGTTACAAGAGTAACTACCACAAACATATGGGTGCGTCCACCACATATGTGTATTACAATAAAAAAATCTCATTATGAGAAAAGTCTACTTAAGGATTATTTCCCATTTTAAGTTGACTCACATGTGCTCGTCGCACAAATTTTTGTCCATCGGTTGAAAATAATTTCACACTGACTGGACTAATCCATTCTTTTATCAAATAAGGTCCAGAATACCTGGGAAGTAATTTGGCAGTAATCTGATTACATGCTTTACTAACAGGATTTGATTTTAGGAAAACAATATCACCTATCTTATATGGAATTGGATTTCTTACATATCATACCTCTTTTTACTGGAATTATGAGACTTCAATAAGTTATGATAAGCATCTTTCCATATTTTGTTAGTATCTTTAACAAACTTCGTTGGTAGTATATCATCAATTTTCCAAATATTGTTTATAGGATTATTAACCTTATGACGAAACATCAGTTCATGAGGAGAAAACTTGCTACTCTCATGGAAAGCACTATTGAATGCTAACGGAAGCCACTGTAGAGTTAAATCCCATTTATTCTGTTTGTCATGATTAAAGCTAATAAGACAAGATTTTAAATTACGATGTATTCTTTCTACTTGGTTAGGTTTAGGATTATATTCTGTTTGAGTTATATGCAAAATTCCCTTTTGGAAACAAAAGTTTTTAAAGAAATTTGATTTAAATTGAGGACCGTTATCAGAAACTACATATTTAGGGACACCAAAGTTTACAAATATTTTCTGAAGCTCCTTACATAAAGACTCAGAGGTTGCTTTTCGTAATGGAAGTAGCCATGAATACTTAGTGAAAGCATCCATACAGGAGAATATCATGGTGTTACCACTTGTTGTCCTTGGTAATGGCCCTACAAAGTCCAAGAACATTTTTTCCATGGTTGTGAAGCAATAGATGAACAAAGATAACCATAATTAGTTTTTTGTGCTGGCTTACTCAATGAACATAACTTGCAGGACTTGATGAAAGCAACTAGATCTTTAGAAATACCCTTCCAAATAAATTTTTGTTTTATTTTGTTTAGTGTTTTCAGAAAACCAGAGTGACCGCCATAAGTAGTTTCATGATAATATTTGAAAATCATGGGCTTCAAAATACTAGGAAGAACAATCTTGGGTTCCTGATTATTTCTGCTATTATAAAGAAGTACCCCTTTAGAAATAGAATATGGAAAAATATCTTCTCCAGATTCCTCTTATTCATTATCTCTATTATGAACGGATCCTTTTTTTGATAATCAGAAATCTCAGTAAAACATAGTGGAAAGTCAGATAGAGCAACGTTACACAAAGCAGGAGAATCAAGACTTTCAAATTCATTAGGAGAAACATTATCAGTAGATTCCTTATCAGGATTTTCATCAAACATCCTACTTAGATAATCAGCAATCACATTATCAGTACCCTTGATATGTTTGACATCGAACTGGAAAGAACTTATTCTAAGAATCCACCGGCCTATCCTTCCTAATGGCTTGGGAGCCATTGCAGAGCACTATTGTCAGTATGTAAAGTAAATTTCGTATGCTCTAAGAAATATCTGAACTTTTCAATACCAAATAACACAGCAAGTGCCTCTTTTTCATACGCCGAATATTTCCTTTCTAAAGTGGATAATGTTCTGGATGCAAATGCTATTGGGGCAAGAGTACCGTCATAATCCTGACTCAAGACACAGCCAATACCTACACTAGATGCATCTGTTTCCAGAACAAATCTACGATTAAAATCGGCAATTTTTAAAACAGGAGGCTGGGTAATTATCATTTTCAATTTGTCAAATGCTTGCTGGCATTCAGTACTCCAAATGAATTTTACATCTTTCTTTCGAAGTGCATTTAATGGGGCTGCAATGGTTGCCAGGTCGGGAATGAATTTATGGTAAAAATTTAACAAACCAATGAATTTCTGAATGTCTTTCACCCTTTTCGGTACAGGACTGTTTACAATGGCCTTAGTTCTATCAGGGTCGATGCTAATAGAGTTGTGAGAGACAATATGTCCAAGAAAAGATATTTTTGGAACACAAAATGACACTTTGGTAGGATTAACAGTTAGACCTGCACTACGAAGACGGTTGAATACCTCTCTCAGTACTTCTAAGTGGGATTCAAGAGTTTCAGTGTATACAATTAAATCATCAAGATAGAAATAAACGTTTTTAAATCTAAGGTCACCAAATATTTTCTCCATTAGGCTGGAAAGTACTTGAGCTCCAGAAGAAATTCCATTTGGAATTCTTTTATATTGATAAAGTGCAAAAGGAGTAATGAAAGCAGTTAACTTTTTAGAACGTTCGGTAAGAGCAATCTGTCCATAAGCATTATTCAAATCAAGAGTAGAGAAGTACTTGGCTTTCGAAAAATGATGAAAGGATGTATTTAGATTTCCAATTGGTGCAGAAATTAATTCAATATTTTGATTTAGACGCCTATAATCTACTACCAGTCTGAAATCTTTCTCATCAGTGGGATTTTCAGTTTTTGGTACAAGAAAACAAGGGCTGCTATACTGAGAGTCAGAGTTTTCAATAACTCCATCATCCAATAATTTCTGAATTTTACTTCTCATAACCTGAGTTTTGAAAGGAGTAAGAGGGAAAGGTTGACATCTAACAATTTTATTTGAAGTCAGTTTGATATCATACTGTACTAAATCAGTACTCCCTACTCTACTGGTCAATACATCAGGAAAGTCAGCAATGATTTTGTTCACCCTTTTCAATTCAAAATCAGAAAGATGAGAAACATCTCCAGGAATAATTTTTTGAATAACATTACTAACCGAGAAATTTCTTTTATTAGCATTGTTGTTTGCATCACGAATTAAAGGAAATGTAGTACTAGGGTTGAAGCAAAAGAAGTATCGATTATTAGGTAAATCAATAATCATATCTGACATTTTTATAAAATTAGCACCAAGTATTATCTTGACTGGCAAATCACTACTCAAAAGGAATTCAAACTTCCAAGTCATATGTTGCAATCTGATTTTCATAATACAAGCCTTTTTTATAGTCATATCAGAAGAATTAGCAGCAGAACAAATCAGGTTTTTACTGAATACATTGAAATCCACCTCATTACTTTTAGTCAACTCATGAAATAAGTTGTATGAAAGAAAGGAGTAAGAGGAACCAGTATCAATCAAAGCAGACTGAGTTATTTTGCTATTTCCAAAGCTAACAGGAATAAAAGGCAGATTATTATTAGAATTGATAACGCCACAAAGTCCTTTTTTAATCTTTCCTAATTGGTTTTTGTGAGTATAATTCTTTTTTATTTTTAGACTTGCATTAGAAATCAGGTGTTGTCTTTTGGAAAACCGCGCCGCTCGTTTTTTGAATAACAATTACGAGAGATGTGACCTTTCTGATTGCATGTGTAGCATACACTATCATTCCTACGGTTGAAATTATTTTTATTGGAATTTTTATTATTAGAATTGCCAAAAGCATGATTTTGAACAGAAGTATTATTGTACAAATGCATTCTTTCATTATCAATGAAGGCAATATTTTGAGAATGAACTGCAAGCATATTTAGGTCATTGAATGATTCAGGTTTTTTCATGAATACTAACCTACTTCTCTCTTGAGGATTAAGACCAGATATGATTGTACTTACAATTTCAGCTTCACTCTCATCCAATAATAATAATTTCGCTGCTTCTTTGATACTTGTCACGTATGATGATAGGGCTTCACAAGGTCCTTGCAATCTATCAAATTTATCTCTCTTAATTGTTGAGAGAAGACGCTGAGGGATAAAATATTTCAACAAGTCAAGGTGAAATTGTTTGAAGCTAGCATTAGAATTCAAAGAGTACAATATTTTATCACCTAAAGGTCCAGTTGTATAAGGAACAAGAATTTGCAATAGGCTTGTGTCAGACATAACTGATAAGCTATCAATATTTAATCCATCACAAGGCTGAAGATTTTTCAAGAAGCTTTCTACAGGATTTCTCAATTTATTGTAGAAACTTGAATCAATTTCCAAAGTTGGTCTAGGGATCAAATTATTAACTTGATAACCATGATTGAGTTTTGATGGACCAATATTTTCAAATTCAGTTGTAGACTCACCACTTGTACCAGGTTCACACAATGTAACAGCACAAGTATCCTTTGAACTAGTTCCTAAATTTTTATTAATTACAACTTTAGATTGACTAGGAAAAGGTTCTAGTAAAGCAGCTGGATTCGGTGATGGTGGTCTAGATGGAGCAATCAAGCTTTGTAGTTCAATAATTCTATTATAACAATCAATAAAATGTTTTGCAAATTCGAAAGCTCATCCAAATTTTCAGTTAAGACAAAAGTTTCTTCACTCTCAGTTTGTAAAAATACAATAATTTGTTTCATCCTATTTAAATAATGCATAAATATTGACTCAATTTTTACTACATTAGCTCTGATTACAGTTCTGTAATATCCAGTTTGCACACCATTTTGTACAGTGTCAATAAGTTCCATTACTTTTGGAAGTTTTTCTCTAAGACAATTGACTGACTCATTATAACTTGACAAATTATGAATAATTTGATTGGTACTATTACCTGCTAATGAACGATAGCTAGATCTAAGATTACTCACATTGCATGACTCAAGACTTGACAAGTCTTCTCCCAAGGTCATGAGTTCAAAAACAAGGTTAGGTTTTACAAGATAATCAGGAATAATTTTCTGAGTTAAAAATTTACTCAGATCAATTTCATCAGAAATAGTCTGATTTAGTTTTTCCATGATTACAAAATCGATGGTTATAGCAAGTGAAACAATTCAATACGGTACAAAATACAAATCATGAAAATAATTGCTCAGTACTAAGCTCTCTCTCAGTAACCATACTAAATAAATTATACTTCAATTTCAACCAAGATTTCCATATAAATTAAAAAGGCAGAACCACATTAGAACCACGGTCCGCTACCAATTGGAAATCTAAATACATCCTTTCATCATTTTTCTTCAAAAATATTATCTTTTTTTTATTTTGTAGTAAAAAAATTTAGATATTTCATAATTCAAATCACATGCTACATTTTGAGATGCCACAGCTAGGCCTTTTAGAACAAGAAGAAAAAGAAATCGCTGGCTGGTCAACCGACAAGGCTTCGTCCAGTTGTACCAATCCAACAAATCAAAATTATTAACTAGAAATTTAATAAATGGATATTCAAAGTTATGTCCAAATAAGGAGAAAATAAAATAAATAAAATAAAATTAAGTAATTAATAAATTTTTGGTACATTATGAATATACTGGATAGGATCCTTTGATTACCCGCGATCAGATGAATTATTGTTATGTGTAGGGCCTATTGTTTTATCATCCACAAGAAACATTGAAAGATCATATCGGTACTTCCTCAAGTTCATATCTTTCTTTAAAAATTGAAATAAAATTAAAGAGAATAATTTTAAAAAACGTATTGTCAGTTACAGATGTGTTTTCTTCTGGATCAAGATTGTCAACCAAACATGGAAATGTTATCAAGTAAGTATTATAATACTTATACTATCAAGAAAGTGGAACAAATTAGAATTTATTTTTATTTTAAAATTTTTAAAAGCCCACACGAAGCAAAGTGCCACTCACTTTGTGTGAGCTTGATTTAGTAGGCCTACGGTAGGCACTGTGATTTTATTCTTCTAGAAAATTTATTCTCGCCCAAGCAGACTCCCTGTCAAACAGCGCATAAAAATTTACCTATAATGAGGTCCATGTTATAATGACAGTACTTGATTAACATTGGTGTTGCTATCGTTTATCATTCGGCAAAGCAGATAACGCTATCCTTTGTTAGTTTTGAGCTGCCAGATCGTTTAACAATAATCTGGGAATATAATTAATTAACAAAATACTCAATCTTGAATATGAAAATGTATTACAGTATTTAATCATTGAAAAATATAATTTATTGACGAATAAATTATAATTGATTATTTTCATTAAAATTCAAAATAAAAGTGAACAAGAATGAACATTTAATATCCATATCAGGGGCGCCATTTGTGGGGGGGCAGGGGGGCCTAGCCCCTCCCCTCCCAAGGATCAGATGAATAATGAAAATGCGGGTCTATCTACACGAATCCTTAGAATTTCATACTGATTTAATACTTTTTTTGAACAGCAGTAATATAATTCCTTCTACAGTATCAACAATGTAGCAAAATTTCCTTGAAAGTATGGGTACGGAGTAATAAAAAATACCTATATTTTTCTCTTTGGTATAGTTGAAGCTTGAATATAGAATGGGTACAATTATTGATGAGGGCACAATAAGAGAGTTATTGCATAAATTTCAACGTGAGAATTAACAAGCTGCAAGATGTCACAGTGAAAGCAAAAGAAAGGGCACAATCAGACAATCAAAAATGTATGTACAGAGTTGGTGAGAATTATGGGAACAGCTTAATGTTTCTTTAGCTTTCTAATTGAAAGTTATTTTCCAATTAGAATATGATCCCCAATGGAATTGTTGAGATTGTCATTGTAAGAGAAAAATTTATCTTTTTCCATGATTTTTAAGAAATTTTGTTTCAGTGTATTCCTACTTTAGGGCCTCTCTGTAGGTCTATATTTCTAATAAATACTTCATGATTAACTAATAATGTAGGCTCATATGCTTGTATTGATACTTCAAACAGATTTGTATAAAACTGGAGAAAATGAAGCATATAATAACATCTTCGAATGTAGCATTTATGGGGAAACCAAGGACCCTCTACCCTTTGGGCGTATTCCTTCCCCGCCTCTCATACCTCTTGGTTTTTGCCCCCCACCCCCCCTAAGAATTTGGTGAAATGGCCACTGCCACTGCATCAGATAGTATACAGGTATGAGCACAGAATACAATATTATGTGACAGCACAGAATACAATGCTGTATTCTGTGGTATTAGTTACATTCGTGGTCAGTATCAGTGGCAAGGTTGAGTGTCAACATCGTTCTCCTATCTTTCTCCACTGACATTATAACCTGAACCTTTGCTATATCAATTTTCCAAGTGGTTGTAGATTGGCAGTTTGTACATTGGCTCGCTAGATAGAAGCATTGTCAACGGTTGCGGCAAGTCTTGTTTTCTATTGGCCGATCGTTTTGGCGGTTATTTTGTGTCAATCTTCCCCTATGCTAATGCATTGAAGCAAGGATTACTCTATGTATAGATTTGAATTGAAATGCTTTCTTGGATTTTGAAAATGATTAATATAAGTGCTTATAAAAACCCAGACATCTCAAAACACTGTATCATACACTCATAACACTTTACAGAACTCTACTTCAACTTCTAACTTCCAACTCCACCTCTGCTGCCTCCACTTATCCTCCCAATCTATTCCTCTTTTTTATTGAAACTTTATTTATGTGGTAGACCTACCCTACATAAAATTCATGATAATTTTACACATATGCTGTCTAGATAATGATAGCTTATAGCCAATTAAGCCCATTACCTCCATAAACAAAGCCGTAGTGCATTCGTGTGACGTCAGCACAGGTAGGTCTACACCAATAAAAACTCGTTGATTTCAGCTGATCTATATCAGCTAGTGTTTTTATTGGTGTAGGAGCCCTACCTGTGCTGACGTCACACGAATGCACTACTACGACTTTGTTTACGGAGGTAGTACTAAGCCACGGTTGCTCTAAATCTTGTTAAATTTCAATCACGATTAAATTCCACAGGAACCATTCAGAGAAGACTATTTTTTAGAAAATAATGGTTTTCTGATTGGTTATCGTGATATTCAATCAAGGTTAGAATTTAACCGGCTTTTGTGCAACCGTTTTTGTTAAGTATGTTATGGAGTAGTAACGATATCCAAGTAGCTGTTTTTATCTACTTGTTGGCATAGGTAATTTATCTTTTGAGATTTGAGAGGATCAACCGAATGATCTTGGATATCAGGGTTTCTGAGTTTTTCTCAGGCTTTGATGAATGATGTGATGTGTAACTTACGTGTACCGTGTATAGGCTATTTTGTGACTTGTGAATCACAAAGAATTATATTTTTATATATCTGTGCGTAAGTAAATACATCGCCGTTCTTTATGAAAATTTTCTTTCTGACCATTTTTATACAGTTGTGTATTACTGATCTGCGGTTTACTATCAATAAGTACCTATTACGGTAAAATATGTGGTCTGAATAATCTTATCTTAATCACGAACTTTGTAAGAAAATCCATTATTCTATTGTAGATCCAAACCATTGATGGGAACCAGATCTTGTCAGATACCATCAGTACGAACACAATCTATTTCGAGAAGAAATCCGAATCGGAGAAAGAAAACCTACAGCCGAATTCAGTAGTGGATGGAAATGGAGCAGTGGTGCACATTGAATGTGGTGATGGAGCAAGAGAGAGTACCTCCTGGCAAGGAGAGCATTACATGGTCTGCTATGATGGGCAGTGGTACCCACCCAATAATGTGTGCATTAGTGAGTATTCGTTTCCTCATTATAGTGTTTCAAATTGTTTATTTGAAAAATCCTCAGCTCCATGTTCGATATTCCAATTCTGTTGACTGTCAGTAGACCGGGTTGTAAGGCCGATCTGCAAAGTAGTGGACTGTGTGAAAGTGTATAGATGAGATCTATATCTGATCTAGGCACTGACAGCTTTTCATTATTTGCTATGAGCGGATTTACAAACCTTGAATGTGTAGATCCGAAAAAATACCTCTGGTTTACTGTGCGTCTGAGCACAAGTAAAATGCACAAAAGTAGTGCAATAATGATGACTAATAATTAAAGAATAATAGATAATAAGTTTCTTATTATCCGTATGTAATGCTGATATTTGAATGTAACTATTGGAATGCTTAAAATTAATGTAGTTGTAATTAAAATAAAAAGAATTAGGAATGCACTCAAGTAGTTTATTGTACCTAGACTTTTTGCTAGTACGTTTAAGAATACTGATACAATGTTTCAAAACGATGTTACCTCTGTGAGCGCAAAAGATTGAGTAAATACAAAGATAAAGTTGGGATATCAATGTTAATGTTGAAATACACAAAAGAGTATATTGATGCTGAAACTAATAATAGAACAATAATGACAATGAGTAATGATTGAATTGAACGTACAAATTTTAGCAATGTTTAAAAATGAATAAAATTTAGAATACTTGAAAAAAGATCGTAAATATGAGAATCTTAACCTGACTAATAAAAACAGTCGAGAGACAAAAAATCCTAGATAAAAGTCCTGCAAAATTCTTAGTAATCTTAAAGGTAAGAAAAAACAGAAATTATATGAATATGAACAATTACCTAATTTCACAACAAATGAAAACTAGGAATTCAGTTTAGGTAGAATCCAATCGTACCTGAAGCTTTCAAGCTGTTGACTATGTAACACTGAAAGAGGACAAATATAGCAACTTGGCTATAATGTAAGCAGAAGGAGCAGAAAGTCTGTCCAGAACTGAAGGTTCGATTAATAATTAAAAATAGAAAAGGTTGAAAAATACCAAATACAATATTGAAAGGAGACGAAGCTCAGCATATTGTATTACATAAGCGGGCTGGGAAATGACAGCTTAACGCATGTCAAGTTACATGGGGAATATTACTATATGTAGAACACATAAGTAATAATAATAATAGAAGATAAAAAATTGAATGATTGATCGTATTAAAATAGTTATTATTTAGGAATAAAGTTAATCAGGAACAAAATTGATGGGATGAAGACTACCAGTAAACACAGTGCCTCTGAGAGGGTAAGTACAAAAATGTGAATAATAGAATAAGACTTCCCTGAATAATTAATGATGTGTTGCCAAAGTGATAGGCCTACGGTGACTCAAAATCCGAGGATGGAACTTGACTCCTGTCAAGTACATTGTAGTTGCAGACAGCTGCTGGGCTAATAGAAGTTGAACGATGAAGATATCTTGATTATATCCTGATAAACGATGACCGATGCGGAAGAGAACTTGATTTGAGTACGTTGAGATATTGAAAGTTGAGACTGTTCCAATATTAAAATTGATAATGAATATAACGACGAATGGGCACTTCACAAATTGAATGAGTTTCACTGGTTGAATGTTAATTGGAAAAAAGGTTCCACCATGAGTTAAGTAGAATAATTTAATGTTTGAGGTTATGTCCTAAAGTTGATGTAATTGCAGTGAATAAATATTTGAAAAAAGAGATAAAATGTTCTTGACGAATGAAATCACTGGCATCAGTAAGAATTGAGATTGACAAAGTTCGACTAAATAACTGATGAGTAGCTAAGACTGAGTAGCTAAAAATGAGTAGCGGTTGACAATGAAAGGCAAACTGCACTTGCGCAAATTTCCTGAGTTGAAATATTGAATAAGGTAAGCTGCACTTGCACAAGACTTCCCAAGTTGAAAAATGTATCTCCTATGAGCATACAAGATGAATGAATGTAACCGCTAAAAAGTGTGTACTGATGCTCAGTAAAATTGAAGTGATAAATAATAAATCAAAAGTTCATATTGAGGATTGTTGAAAGTTCATGTGGAATTCATGTTGAAATTACTTACAGTTCATAATAATAATGTGATGAATAATTGAAAAACGTTGTACGCAGAAAGCATGGCGTGATTTGCAAAAAAGGACGCTTAGTAGAAAAGTCCCGAAAGGTAAGTTAAATTCATAGAAAATATGGTTGAAAAACGTTCACTGATGAAAAATGCGTTGAATGGTTCTTGAATAAGCACACAAACTAGGACATAATGAATGATGAAAATGGATAAAGTTTTCCAAAGATGGACGCGTTAAATTGAGATGTTACATCGTATGACTGTACAAAAGAAGTGACCCTTCTTGCTTGCTGGTTGACGAAACAGGAACTGCCCAAATAGCGGAAACATGACGTCCACGGCAGTCATGAGCACAAACTCTACGAATGAAGTGAACATATAAAATCGATATTAAGCGAACTGAAGGTGTTGAGGTTGAAGTGACTGTTGAAGTATACCAAAGGAGGTTCAAAAACAATGAAAATACAATTCAAAATACTTATAGACGAATATTAAACTAGAAAACATTGAAAGAAGCAGACGACAACTAGCGCTACTATCGATCAAGCGATCAATGAAACTGTGACGTCAGAGATCGCATGACACATGAGAAAGTTGTCGGCGGACTGTAGCAGCGGTAGATTCAAATGCTACAAAAACAAGATGGACGACCATAAGACTGGCTAAAACATGAGACGAAATCTAACATAAAGCTCCCCCCTCGATGCAGGAACAAGTCTTGTCAACCAAGACGTAGCGAGTGCAAAAAAATGATGAGTACGAAAAAATACATATATGTTAGATGAGTCGAATAGAAATACACGAGCAATACGAATAATAGGTGGATAACATGATGAATAAATGCTAATACAAAAAGGACAAGTAGTGAAAGACTACCAAAATTAATCATCTTCAAGTGCTGGAAGCGGAGCGAGACTAGAGATTGCTCTCTTGAACCTACCATGTGCAGTCTGCACTGTAACAACACGAACTTTTCCATCGGCACCTGGATGGGTTTCAATGATGCGAGCTAACTTCCATGTGGAAGGAGCAGAATTGAGATCTTTCAGAAGAACCATGGTGTCAACTGTGAGATTGTCCGATTCAGTAAGCCATTTGTGCTTGCGTTGAAGTGTGACTAAGTACTCCTTAGACCATCTGTCCCAAAGTTCTTGAGTGATTTTTTGAAGAAGTTTCCAACGACACCTGTTATCGACATGGGTGGTGGGCGGGCAATGGAAAGGCAACGCAGTCAATGGGCGACCAACTAAGAAGTGACCTGGCGAGAGATACTGAAGATCTTGAGGGTCCTCTGTAAGAGGTACGAGTGGACGAGAGTTAAGGATAGCTTCAATTGAGCTGCGAATGTAGTCATATCTTCAAAATTAAGAATATGATTGAATGTGACGACTTTGAAAATTTTCTTGAAATTCTTGACAGCATTCTCCCATAGACCTCCAAAAGATGGGGCGCGAGGTGGAATGAAGTGCCACTTGATATTGAGAACCGACGTGTAGTTATGAATATCTTGTTGAGTTTTAGATGACTCAAAAAACTGATGTAGATCTTGTAGTTCATTGTTTGCACCTACAAACGTGGTTGCATTGTCCGAAAATATGGAGTGTGGAATACCACGACGTGATGAGAAGCGAATGAGTGCCGCAATAAAGGCTTTCGTTGTCAACTCTGAGACGACTTCTACGTGTACTGCTTTCGTGACCATGCAGACGAAGATAGCTAAATAAGCTTTTGAATATGTGCGTGATTTCTTGGAACCAACAAGTAATGAAAACGGTCCAGCATAATCTATGCCAGAGTTATAGAATGGAAAATCAGACTGTATTCTGACAGGAGGAAGTTGTCCCATGATTTGTTCCGAACGAAATTTGGCGAAGCGAAAACATAAATGGCAGGATTTCAAAACTGATTTGACTGTACGACGAGTAGATAGTATCCAATAACGCTGACGTAATGAAGTCATGGTGCTCTGAACTCCATCATGAGAAAGACGTCGATGATATGACATGATGAGCGCACGAGTGAAACGATGCTTAGAAGGCAAGATGATTTGATGTTTGTAGTCGTACGGCAAGTCCGATTGACTCAATCTGCCGCCAACTCTCAATAATGAGTCATTGTCAATGAATGGCGATAGCGCTTTCAAGGAACTAGATGGAAGCAATTCTCTGCCTTGATGGAGAAGACGAATCTCTTCTGAGAATGCTTCTGCTTGAACCGTGCGGATGATCGCAATTTCTGCTTCTTGAATTTCTTCTACTGTGAGTAGACCACATCTGCGCTGATCAGGATGATGACGTCGAGTGATGTTATGGATGAAACGACGAACGTATGCTGTTGAACGGGTGATGCGATGATAATCAGACAATTTATGAATGATATTGTTCAACACTGAAGTTGTGACTCTAGTGGCATGTGATGATATAGGACGGATGATTGCAACATTACAGGAGATGTCATTCCATGTAGCTTCTTGCTTGGACAACCAAGACGGGCCGTTCCACCAAAGTGAACTGTTGATGAGTGTTGTTGGAGTGCAGCCTCTCGAAATTAGGTCAGCAGGATTATGTTTCGTAGTGACATGTTTCCATGTAAAATCTGCTGTAAGATTCTGAATCGTAGAGACGCGAACCGAAACAAAGATATCTGCTCTGTTTGGCAAAGCCTTGAGCCAATCGCACACAACCTTGGAATCAGTCCACAAGATTACCCTGGAAAATTTGAGCTTGGAAGCACGAATTGTTTTCACAACTAATTTCGATGACAAATATGCTGCTTGGAGTTCCAAACGAGGAATTGTGAGCAATGGTTTTATGGACGCTACCTTGGACTTTGACGTAAGCAATCTAACTTGAACCCCGTCCGATGATGAGCTGCGAACATAAAGACAAGCACCAAATGCTGTTGCGCTGGCATCAGAAAATGCATGCAGTTCCAAATCGACCTCTGAAGAGGGTGGCAAAACACAACGTGGAATAGAAACATTCGCAATGTTTGGTAAATCATGAAGTATGGATAACCATTCTGTGAGAAGCTCAGATGGTAGCTTTTGGTCCCAATCAAGTTTATGGAGCCAAAGCTTTTGAAATAACAATTTGGGACGAATGACAATGGGTGAGATGAGTCCAAGCGGATCAAATATGCTAGAAATGCATGACAATAATTGACGTTTAGTGAAAGATGTTTGATGAACAACTTTTGAAATGTTGGATGAAATAGTGAGTTGATCAGCCGTAGAATTCCAAATGAGACCAAGTGCCTTAACAACACTGTCGTTTGAATCAGATAATGGTCGTGATGTAGCTGTCTCGATGAGATGAGCTGGGATCGTTGAAAGTAATTCTGACGAATTAGACAACCACTTCCTGAGTTCAAAATTTCCTTTATTAAGTGTAGTAAGCAATTGATGAGCCAACTCTATGGCTGATGAGAGTGAAGATGAACCACTGATAAGATCATCCACGTAAAAATCTTCCTTAATGGCTTGATGAACTGCTGATTGCAGTGAACATTCAACATCTGCTAAGTGATTGAGTGTGCGTGTAGCAAGGTATGGAGCTGAGGATGTGCCGTAAGTGACAGTATTCAAGTGATACTCTTGAATAGGTTGATTCTGATCAGATCTCCAAAAGATGCGTTGAAAATTTCTGTCATTTGGATGAACAAGAATCTGGCGGTACATTTTCGCTATATCAGCAATGAATGCGATACGATGCATACGAAATCTGAGCACTGTGTCAAACAACTCAGGCTGCACTGTTGGACCAATGTGAAGAACATCATTGAGTGATAATCCTGAAGTGGACTTCGCTGAAGCATCAAACACAACTCGAAGTTTGGTAGTCGTGGAATCTGGCTTGAAAACTGGATGATGAGGAATGTGATAATATGGATCATATGGAGATGAAGGTGGTGCAAGAGACATGTGACCTAAATCAATATATTCATCCATGAATTGTATATATTGTTTCTTGAGTTCAGGATGAGTATCAAGACGTTTCTCCAGCGAGTGAAAGCGAGTCAATGCTTGTCTGAAGGATTGACCTAACGAATGAAATGAATCCTTTTTCGGCAAGGCTACAGAAAATCTGCCATCATCTTGACGTTGAACATTCTCAATGTAGTGCTGCTCAATTTGTGCGTGTTCTGCTGGCGTGCTGGATTCAGTATCAATTTCTTCAATTCGCCAAAATTTTTCCAATTGCTTAGAGATGTCTGCGTTGGACACATGTTCAATGCTAGAAACGAAATTGGAAATGTGTTGATGGGTGACAGATGATTTATAAGCAGGAATGGAGCCCCAGACTATCCAACCTAACTTGGTATTCTGAAGAATACAGCTTTCGGACAGGCGAATTTGACCAGGTAATGAAGCATGGCGTAGACATCAACGTTTAAGAGTATATCCACTCCTGAAATTCTGAAGAAGGTAGGATCGGCTAAAACAACATTGGGGGGAATATTGAAATCTGAAAAATTAAGTCCAGATGGTGGAACACTAGGAACAATTTTCTCTGTGACAATGCAATCAATGTGAGTTGACCAAGTTCGGTCAGGTGAGTGAATACTCAAAGATGACAAATTCAATAAGGTAGCATTACTGCCAGACACAGTGTGAACTGTGCTGCCAGTACAAATAGTGGGTAATTGAAGTTGAGTAGCTAATTGACGTGAAATAAAACAGCTGTCAGAGCCACTGTCGAGGAGTGCGCGGCAAATTACAGCTTGACCACTCTTGTCAAAGACGATCAGCTGGGCTGTAGGCATGATGCAAGTGCGTCTGCTATCAATGGATTTGATTTGTGGTGCGCTGTGGGCATAGCTGACTGTCTGATTGTGAGATTCAACAACATTTGTGGCAGGCTGCAAACTGGATTGAGATGAATCAAATTGACGACTTCCCTCAGAATTTGATGACTGAGGTCTAGAGGGAATTGAATTGACAACAACACTAGAAGTCGGCAACTGCTGGACAAGGCTAGTTGATATTTGCGGCGCAGGTGAAACCATGTGTGTCATTGGCACTGCTGAATTGGAGTTCATTGATGTTGGATGCACTGATGACATTTGCGATGGCTGGTTGTATTGATTATCATACCTTAATTGTTGTTGTGACTGATGAGGTATGTTATACTCACAGTACGGCATGCTCTGCGACAGATTTTTCACTGGATTGCGCGCATGGTTCGATGTTGTGACATAGTTGGACCTCTTAGGGACAGGACTTGACCCATGAAGTAGCGTGTGATGTCGTAAATTGCACGTCTTGCAGGAACCTTGACATTGGTGAGCTCGATCCCATGGCCGAATACAGTTGACACACAAGGATTTTTTCAATACAGCAGAGGTTCGCTCTGAAGTTGGAATTTTGAGAAGTTGATTACAATTGAAAATGTTGTGAGAGCCATTGCGACAAAAATAACACTCAGAAGTTGATGCTCTGTTGAAAACATTTGGTGAATTTGAAGTGTTGAAATTCATGATATTGGCTTTGGGCTGTGATGGTTGTCGACTGGTGCTAGGCTGGTTATTAGCCGGCGTATTGCGTTGCACTGATGTGTTGTTGAATGAGCTCGACATTGCTTGTGCGATTTTATGTTGCGACTCTAAAAAGTCCCAAAGGCAATCAATGGTAAGTTGAGATTTGGTAGAACAAAATCTCTCCCAATCTCTAATCGTAGCATTGTCAAATCGTGACACAGTGAGAAAAATAAAAATGAGATCTTTCACACTGATATTGAGCGCAAGGGCTTCAAGAGCAGAGATATTTGTCTTTTGATTGTCAATAAATAATCTCCACGATTGGGATGATCTACAGTCAAGTTTAGGAGGGTTGAGTATGGCTGAAATATGAGTTTCGGCAATCAATAATGAATTATCGTAACGTTGAGTCAAGAGTTCCCAGGCTAACTCAAAATCTCCAGAAGGAGAATTAGAAATTCTATTAAGTGCTTCTCCAGAAAGGACTTGACGCAGGTAATGAAATTTCAATGTATTATCAAGGTTACGGTTATTGATAACAAGACTTGTAAAGGTCGATTTGAAATTGAGCCAAGCGCTGAGACTACCGTCAAATTTTGGCAATGGAATGTCCGGTAGACGAGCGCTCACCATGTGAGGAGAATCAACGTGATTTGAGTGAGATGGGGAGCTGACTTCACTTACTCTTTTAGTTTTCAATTCATATTCATATATGGCATTGGAGAGTACAGAATTGACAGTACCAAAATTCTGGCGAATTTGGTGACACAATTCAATGTCAACAGGCAAACCTTTGTTGGAAAAATTTTCAGTAGTACTATGAAAATTTTTCTTAAGCATTAACATCTCTTGTTTGAGATCTTCAGCAAAAAAATAGTCATTACGATTTTGAATTTCTTTGATAACACCATCTTGAATTAATCGAATCAATTGCTGATTGATAGTGTCAAGATTGTTAGGAATGGTGGGAGACGGACATTGTCTGACCTCACCTTGAGAAACTTCACCTTCAAGGTGACGAGCGAGTCGTTTGGATTCTCCATACTGAATTGTACAAAATATATAGACTTGAAAAAATTAATTAATATTTGAGTAATATAAGAATAGATATATGAATATAATGTTGAATGGACGTAATAAAACGATGTAACACAATAACTAGCGCAATAAGTACACAATGGTTGATTATAGAAATTGTCAATGAAACTAATCGGTTGATTGTTTGAAATAAATGAATGTCGTCAATGGTTTGTTGACTAATTGCGTAAAAATTAATGATAATTGCACAATGAAAATTGCTTGTCAAGATAGCACCAAATGCGTGGTAAGTATTAATATTTGCATGAATTCAATGCATTTAAAATATTAAGTAAATTGATGAATAGATAAGTCTCTTGAAATAGCAAGAATTGATTAGTAATCCTAAAAAATTTATGACGCTCACAGAGAAAAGATATTACAAAAGGTATGTCGGTAAAATGAATTTACAGAGTTGATAAATGGTTCGGTCTTACAAATTGAATAGCCAGCGACTGATTCGGTCCCCAGATGAATTGCCTTTAGACTTGGCAAGATGCGAGGTGCAGCAGTGTTCTGAATGCTTCTGTGCTTGGAATCGGCTCTCGCTCAGGTCTGGGTCCACGAACAGTTTACAGGTTGGCTGGTTCACTGCGCCGATACAACGTAGTGTACCTTTCTGGCCGCAGTGCTGGTTCACCCTTCGATAACTGAAATATATACGAGTATTATCAGAATGATGTAAGACTAATGTATGCTAGAATGCAGTTGATAAACATGGACGATGACTGCTCTACCTGTATTGGGTATATTCAACTAACTACAGAGGACTTAAAAAGAATTAAGGTACCCAAAGAGAAACTTGAAAATAGCAATCCAATAAATAGTTACGAATCACCACAGGATGCCAGACGATCCGTGCCCGTACGAGGACCAAGAAATAATGTTGACTGTCAGTAGACCGGGTTGTAAGGCCGATCTGCAAAGTAGTGGACTGTGTGAAAGTGTATAGATGAGATCTATATCTGATCTAGGCACTGACAGCTTTTCATTATTTGCTATGAGCGGATTTACAAACCTTGAATGTGTAGATCCGAAAAAATACCTCTGGTTTACTGTGCGTCTGAGCACAAGTAAAATGCACAAAAGTAGTGCAATAATGATGACTAATAATTAAAGAATAATAGATAATAAGTTTCTTATTATCCGTATGTAATGCTGATATTTGAATGTAACTATTGGAATGCTTAAAATTAATGTAGTTGTAATTAAAATAAAAAGAATTAGGAATGCACTCAAGTAGTTTATTGTACCTAGACTTTTTGCTAGTACGTTTAAGAATACTGATACAATGTTTCAAAACGATGTTACCTCTGTGAGCGCAAAAGATTGAGTAAATACAAAGATAAAGTTGAGATATCAATGTTAATGTTGAAATACACAAAAGAGTATATTGATGCTGAAACTAATAATAGAACAATAATGACAATGAGTAATGATTGAATTGAACGTACAAAATTTAGCAATGTTTAAAAAGAATAAAAATTTGGAATACTTGAAAAAAGATCGTAAATATGAGAATCTTAACCTGACTAATAAAAACAGTCGAGAGACAAAAAATCCTAGATAAAAGTCCTGCAAAATTCTTAGTAATCTTAAGGTAAGAAAAAACAGAAATTATATGAATATGAACAATTACCTAATTTCACAACAAATGAAAACTAGGAATTCAGTTTAGGTAGAATCCAATCGTACCTGAAGCTTTCAAGCTGTTGACTATGTAACACTGAAAGAGGACAAATATAGCAACTTGGCTATAATGTAAGCAGAAGGAGCAGAAAGTCTGTCCAGAACTGAAGGTTCGATTAATAATTAAAAATAGAAAAGGTTGAAAAATACCAAATACAATATTGAAAGGAGACGAAGCTCAGCATATTGTATTACATAAGCGGGCTGGGAAATGACAGCTTAACGCATGTCAAGTTACATGGGGAATATTACTATATGTAGAACACATAAGTAATAATAATAATAGAAGATAAAAAATTGAATGATTGATCGTATTTAAAATAGTTATTATTTAGGAATAAAGTTAATCAGGAACAAAATTGATGGGATGAAGACTACCAGTAAACACAGTGCCTCTGAGAGGGTAAGTACAAAAATGTGAATAATAGAATAAGACTTCCCTGAATAATTAATGATGTGTTGCCAAAGTGATAGGCCTACGGTGACTCAAAATCCGAGGATGGAACTTGACTCCTGTCAAGTACATTGTAGTTGCAGACAGCTGCTGGGCTAATAGAAGTTGAACGATGAAGATATCTTGATTATATCCTGATAAACGATGACCGATGCGGAAGAGAACTTGATTTGAGTACGTTGAGATATTGAAAGTTGAGACTGTTCCAATATTAAAATTGATAATGAATATAACGACGAATGGGCACTTCACAAATTGAATGAGTTTCACTGGTTGAATGTTAATTGGAAAAAAGGTTCCACCATGAGTTAAGTAGAATAATTTAATGTTTGAGGTTATGTCCTAAAGTTGATGTAATTGCAGTGAATAAATATTTGAAAAAAGAGATAAAATGTTCTTGACGAATGAAATCACTGGCATCAGTAAGAATTGAGATTGACAAAGTTCGACTAAATAACTGATGAGTAGCTAAGACTGAGTAGCTAAAAATGAGTAGCGGTTGACAATGAAAGGCAAACTGCACTTGCGCAAATTTCCTGAGTTGAAATATTGAATAAGGTAAGCTGCACTTGCACAAGACTTCCCAAGTTGAAAAATGTATCTCCTATGAGCATACAAGATGAATGAATGTAACCGCTAAAAAGTGTGTACTGATGCTCAGTAAAATTGAAGTGATAAATAATAAATCAAAAGTTCATATTGAGGATTGTTGAAAGTTCATGTGGAATTCATGTTGAAATTACTTACAGTTCATAATAATAATGTGATGAATAATTGAAAAACGTTGTACGCAGAAAGCATGGCGTGATTTGCAAAAAGGACGCTTAGTAGAAAAGTCCCGAAAGGTAAGTTAAATTCATAGAAAATATGGTTGAAAAACGTTCACTGATGAAAAATGCGTTGAATGGTTCTTGAATAAGCACACAAACTAGGACATAATGAATGATGAAAATGGATAAAGTTTTCCAAAGATGGACGCGTTAAATTGAGATGTTACATCGTATGACTGTACAAAAGAAGTGACCCTTCTTGCTTGCTGGTTGACGAAACAGGAAGTGGCCATGGAATATGGAAAAATACAATTTTCTTCGTTCAGAAGAGGCTGATGAATAAAACACAAATAGTTGTTTGAGAAATGAGCCCGCTTTTATAAAATAGAAAAGGGGGCTTCTAAAAAAAGGGTAAGATACAGGCCCGTTTTATAGGTCACTCATCATATCCAATGGATCTCTGATTCTATAATAGCCTACTAGAAACTGGGCCTTGCAATGATATCGAGTCACCGAAATTCCTTCTACGGAAAAAGTGTAATATTCAGGCTCGGTGTCTTTTAATGAGGTCCACGTTATAATGGCAGTGGAGAAAGATGGGAGAACAACGTTGCCGATCCTCACTGTCTAGTCAATGCCTTCTATAGACAATAGCTGATACATGCTTATTAATGTAATATTAATTATTAATCGTGGTTTAAAATAATCAATTATATTCTATTAGGCAAGAAATAATATTTTTCAATAATTCTATAATGAATTTTCATAATTAAGATGAAATATTTTGTGAATGAATTATTAATTCTACATTGTTATAAGCCGATCTGGCAACAAAGCAAAGCGAGAGAGAGATAGCGCTATCCGGTTTGTTGAATGACAGACAAGAATAGCAATACCATCGATGATCAAACACTGCCATTATAACGTGGACCTCACTATAGGTCACTCATCATTTTTATCTAATGGATCTCTGAAACCTATGAAACCGGTCCTTAGAACGAGTCACCGAAATTATTCCCTTATTATTTATTTCCAGTGTTGTAGTCGAATATATGAAATGTACTCGTATAAACACATGACATGTATCAATATTTTTCATAAAATATGTTTGTTTTTTTTGTTTGCTTGATTTTCAGAGCTCTGCCCAGCGTTGAGTTTTCCAAACTCGGTGTTCGAATGCACTGTGAACGGTGAACCAGTGTCCTGTGAAAGGAACATGCAACCACGCACGGTGGCCACACGAACATGTAAATCCGGCTACAGAGACGAAAGCCACAATGCACCAAACATCTGCAAAGACAATGGAGAATGGGAATACAAACATATTGATTGTTATACAGGTAAGTTGTCCATTCTCTATAATTCAATGAAAAAAATGGTGGGGCCATAACATATTTTATCCTCCTTGGGCCATAACCCATAATATATGTCTTTGACAGATGCCCAGAATCTCTGGCTGTGAAACTCAGACTATACTGATATTTTACCTTCCACAGCTTACGAGTACAAGTAGCCTATTATGAGAAATTTTAAACATATTCTCTCTATTCAGCAAAATATTTTTCCTACAGTTACCTTGGAAAGTGGCCATTCCTGCACTGATTACATACAGAACGCAAAGAATCACTTTTCCGCTCTAGTGCGGGAACATTTTTTTCTGGACTCCAGATTTGCAACATGGCAACGCAAAATAGTTGGTGGGTTATATGGAGCACCAGTGCAGCAAAATCAAAATTAAGTTGGTAGCAATGACAGTGGTATAGTGAGGTGCACGCTATAATAATATTAAGGACACCGAGTTCGAGGACAGCCACCACATTCAGCACACAGCCGCCCCGCCATTCAAACACTACTACATTTATTAATAATAAAATTACACAAAAAAACATTTGAAGCATTTCAGCGGATTTTACCCATAATTACTCACTTTTCATATTCAATGGTAACTGTAGCAAAAATTAAATGTGAAATACGTGCGCAAAGTTCCTCTGCTGCACTCAAGAAGCCATTCCTTGTAAACGTTTCTTTCGGTGCAGCAAACTGTCACTTTGCGCACTAGTTGCACAATAGCACAAATAAGTATTGCATCCTGTAGTAGCCTACTAAAAATATAAGTTTGAACTGGGGTTAGATGAAATTATGAAATAGGTTTGTCGTAATCATTGTCGTCTCTATAACAGTATAGAGAACGTCTCTATAACAGTATACAATGTCATAATAGGGTACGTAATGACCTAGTTTGCTTTTCTTGAATCCATAGATCGATCTCAGAGTAGGTCATGACCCACCGGTAAGAAATAAAAATCAATTCTCGTCAATAGCCTACTTTGTTCACTCCATTTTCCAGTTGCTATATTACAAATGTGGTAGTTATTGGACAACATTTCTAAAAAATCTGGTGTGGTACACTCACACAACTTTCCTTGCTCATTGAACTGTGATCCTCATTCTTAAACGAGAATAATTTAGGGGAATAACATAGACTAATGAAAATTAGCGGCAACATATTTGAAACTACGATCAGACTACTGTATAAGTTTAAATATAGACTAATAATTGTTTTCAGAGTACTACTACCTTTGTGTAAATTGTGAAGTTCGATGATTTTTTAAAAGTCGTCAAAACAGCTGTTCTACAGATGAAATATCTCGACTATGTTTGTGTTCTTTTCATAAACTGCTCTACCTACCTACCTCATGCACGAGAAGGACAAAAGACTCATGTCAGTTTACAAAGTCCATTTCTCAAGGATGGGGTGGACCCCATTAGTTTCCCAGGAAATAGACTCGTGCCAGTTGATAGAGCTGATAAATAACTATACAGGGTATGAATTTGAAATAAATCGGTCGTCATTTTTGAGAAAATCGTGAAAAACATGGTTTTTTAGTAACTATCCGCCATTTTTCTCAAGAATATTACGGAGCTCCTGCAATTTTCCAAGAAATGAGACTCCAGTCAGTTGATAGGGCGTATAAATAGCTATATTATTATATTATATATTATTATATTATATTATTATATTATTATTATTATATTATTATATTATTATATTATTATATTATTATATTATTATATTATTATATTATTATATTATTATATTAATATATTACTATTAAGATATATTATAGCTTATTCATGGTATAAATTTGAAGAAAATCGTTAGAGCCGTTTTTGAGAAAACCGTAAAAACATGGTTTTTTAGTAATCATCCGCCATTTTTTCCGCCATCTTGAATTGGAATTTATTGAATTTCTTATTGTCGGGTCCTCATGGTATAAGGACCTTAAGTTTAAAATTTCAAGTCAATTGGTTAATTAGGAATAGAGTTATTGTGTTCACAGACATACACACATACACACATACACACACACAGACCAACACCCAAAAATCATGTTTTTGGACTCAGGGGACCTTGAAACATATAAAAAACTTGAAATTGGGGAACCTTAATTTTTTTTGGAAAGCAATACTTTCCTTACCTATGGTAGTAGGGCAAGGAAAGTAAAAATATGAATATCATGAGTATGAAATGAAGAATAGTCTTACCAATAAACACATAATCTAAGGTAGGTGATCAATAATTTGCATTTAATTTCAGATTGTGGAGTCATTGACCGTGACTATCAATCAAATAACACTGAATATGATGATTTATTGACTTTTCCTTGGAAAGCTGGACTGTACATGAAAAAAGGTGACTCCAATGATTTTGAATTTATTTGCAGCGCTACTCTGTTAGAAACAGGAAACGTTATAACAGGTGAGAATTATTTCAATTCATCACAGTGAATTGATATTACAGTAGTATGTCAGTTTTAAGGCCTGTTTTTAAGTATGACAGTCTCATTGACGTCTCAAATCGATCCATTGATGCTAAAAAATAGCTATGAAAAATAGCTTCTGCTAAAACATGTGTTACGTATTGTGCATAAATATGCACAATAAGTCGAATCAATAGTAGGCTTAAGGGTGGAACAGAACGGTCATGTCGATATGTAGATTTCAGACCGTTATCGACTTTATCTATGTCTAAATCTAGTATATTATATCAATGACTCTAAAAACTGTTTTTAATATTCAGCTTTTTAGTGACATCGCGACTTATATAGGCTACTCGTTCTCTTCGCACTTGATAAGTGGGACAGTCAAAATTTACCTAGGCCTATACGGATAGAAATTTTACTTCTTATCCAGGGATGCCTACCACCATCACAAATACAAAATCCAATTACGCACCTAAACATCCCAAATTCAATAGTTTCTGAAACCTCCCCCTCCCCAAAAACTTCATGGCCGCAATCTTCGTCCTGCTTCCTCGCCAGATCCCCCCCCCCACGGCGATGTGATCACCCCTGGTATTAGCACATCAGTAAGTTTTATAAGAGACTATAACATTGAATTGCAATTTTAATATACAGTATTAGATTTTTTGTTGAATGGATTCAGTATTCATTATAGAGAATCTTCATTTTCAAGTTTGTTATAGCATTCAAGCATTGATTCTATTTTTGTTCCAGCTGCCAGTTGTGTGAAAGATAGTAATGGATCTCTAATAAATAGTGATTTACTAAGAGTGGGATTAGGAAAGAGTTACATGCCTTGGAATGATCCTCGTGATATCCATGCTCAAAAATTTGAAGTAAGGTCATACTGAAAAGAATCCTACTTTTATTTTCAATACGATAACTGTTTTTTAATTGTTCTACTCCTAATTCTAAAACTTTTTTAATTGTGAATTGTTTCATGTTTTTCGAGAAGTCTATTATTGAAACATTATGGGAAAGTTGATCAGCATTGTACTTAAAAACGTATTTATAAAGAATCTTACTCCGTCGTTGCATCAAAGAAATAAATTATAGTTTCAACTTTCAAAATAGAATGATCAATTTCTGAGTGATAATCTGAGATCTCAACTATTAGAGAATTTTCAGTCTGAATATAAAAGTATGTAGGCTATAATAAATTATGGAATTATCAAGATTTCTTTATTGCAGAAAACATTTATACGAATTCATAGCATCGTCATAAATTAAATATTGTGAATAAAAGGTATTTACATTCAATTAAAATCGTTTTTAAGGTTATCTTAAAGTAACCCACTTCTAGCTCCTTAAATGTGCAGGTAGCTTATTATAAGCTCTTATACCAAACTCCTTAAAGCAGTTCAATGTATTTGCATAATTGCACTGGTTCACTCTAAGAGATTCAGAATTTCTAGTTAATGGTTGTCTACTGGAGTCATTTGAAAGCCTATTCTCTCCAAAACATTTTTAAAAATAAACTTTGACATTGATTGTTTTTGCAGTCAATGTTCAGTTCAAGAGAAAAATCTATATGTAGTTCAGCTACAATATTATTGTATTGTATTCAATTATAAAATTTTCAGCTATAAATTATTGCATTGAACAACGATTTGTGTTCCACAGGTGACTAGAGCTTCAGATGGATATCTCCATGCTTTGGTGATTGGTAATCAAATTTCTAAATTCAAGAAATCCTTAGAGCTGTTTGAACCTCTGTCGTTCATATTCATGAAAGGAGCAGTTGATCTTAGTGCCTTCACTCGTGCCATATGTATAGATTCTATAGGATCAAATAGCAAAATAGAATTTCTGGAAGGAGAGGTGAGGTTCACTATGTATTTATGTTGTAAATGTTGGTAACATAAGTTTTGTACGGTATCGTTCATTATTTATTTTATAGCATTTGTTTCAAGGCAATTCTGTTTTACGGCAATCAATTATAACAATTCTGTTATAACAATTTTCATGATTATGATTTCTCAATCGATTCCGAGCTGCGATGTATTAATACGCGGTTTTGATGTATCTTACAACGACGTGCAGTCAATCGTTTGAGTAAACAAGCAATTTTCTTGACTTGAACGAACTGTTAAAAATGGACGCTTGCCGTTTGAAAGTACTCCAGTCAGTAAGTGAATCAAATTGCTTATTTACTTAATTGACTCCACATCGTTATAAATACATCAGAACTGGATATTAATTTTCATGGCATAGAAATGACAATAGAGAGAACTAACTAACTGCAGATATGTTTCTCAATAAACTTTCCAGAATATACAAGTTATAAAAAACAATGATCCAAGCCTTCAACCGTTTTTATTTTCTACAGATATTCGGTTGGGACCGTGATGGAAATCATGTATCATATAATATCACACTCTATACAAATGATTATTGTAAGACTCTAATATTCAATTTGAGAAACCGTGATGCTGAATTGGAGAAGGAGATAATGGAGTTTGGACGTTTCTGTACTGATAGTAAGTATCACAAATCACAGATACAATTCTTCTGGCTTCCCATAGCAAATAATCTAAGAGGAAACATTTGTGTTCACAATGATTCAATAGTCGTATAGGCTGAAGAATAATGTTGGTTCATTTTTAAAAAATGCATGGGCTCTTCAGCAACAGAGTTGCTGCAGAATGAGAACCCACAATAACACATAATATTCAAGGGTGTCCACCCTCTTTTGGTTTTTTGGAGTTCAGACGTGATGATGCGTCAAACATAAATTTTCTATCCCGTACGTGTATAAGCAAATCAAATCAAATCAAAATAATTATAAAGAAAAATAGAAATCTCAGTACCCTTTTTGAAATATTTTATCATAACATGTTTTGGACCTGTTGTGATAAAATCATTCAAAAAGGGTACAGAGATTTACATTTTTCTTTATATTTGTATTACAAGTAGCCCTATACAGAAAAGAGACAAATCAAATTATTTTTAATTTGCCAATCATAATGTTAATAATCATAAATATAACAATTACTTCATACTTTTACAAAATTGCAGTAAAAACTTAAACTTGAATTTTTAATTTTTTAAACCGAAGACTTCCGCTACTGCAAATATTGACAACAGCTAGATGGAAATGCGATGAGAGCTACTATCCAAAAATTATTTGCCAGCCCGGGAATCGAACCCGGTACCTCCTAATTGCCAGTCAGGAATGCTTACCCTTACACCAAACTGACAATCTCTGGATAGTAGCGCTCATTTTAATTTAATTTTCAATTAAATTATTTTTTTAATCTTCAATTAAGCCAGTTTTTTACTTTATTGTAGTATAGATTAGCTATTCAAGTAAGTCTTTTTGATATTTTCCAGTATTTTCTTTTAGTTGATGATGTATAGAATGTACTCATTGATGTCTTTTGACAAGAGAAGGTTTGTAGCCAGCTCACATAAAGCTTTGCTTTCACACTGTTGCAGGGGCTCTACCGGATACTCTCTACGGTAGTTCCGTCATGTACTATGATGAAGGAGAAAAAGTATTCAACTTGGTCGGTGTTCTGATAAGTGTTCATGAATCAATCAGCATTTTTCAAGGTTTGAGAGATAGGGAAGCTTCACAGGCACTTCTTCATTATTACAATAATTTGATATCTCTGGTTGCCGAAAAGCAGTAGTTTGATTAGGAATTAAGTGGAGTGTGAAAGTGTGAAGTGAGTTCTATTTTGTCATGCAGCATTTTAGTACCTACCTTTTATTTTGTAGATCTTTTTGTGAGACTGTACCTATATCTCAGGGAATCATATTTAAGGTTATTGTACTACACTAAAATATTGTTAAAGCATTGAAGATTCTTCTGCATGATAAATAACTATACTATCATCATTGATGATAGTAAAGTATTGGTCAATGAATATTGATCCATGCTATATAAATGACAATACTGTGTAATGCGCTCTGTCTAAATTGTAGCTTTAGTACCTAGTTCAAACTATTCCTAGAGAAAAGTTGTAAAATATTAATCACTCTCTATTCTACTACAGCTTTAGCCTCATGTGTATCCCGTTATTCTACTTATATGATACAATAATAATAATTTTTGATGTTTGGGATATCAATCATTACCGTATAAGAGCTTAATTTTCTATGTGTATTTTAACTATAAGACTGAGTAATTATTTAAGATACGAAATCGTAGTTCAAGATGTATATCATTCTCTCAAGCAATAAGTTGAGACCTTGTCTTAATTGCCCCTATATTTTATAATACAATATTTTATATTTTATTCCAATTCCACATAAATGCCGGTGACCTACAGCAACATAAAAGTCATATTGCTATTTGTCAAGAAGTCCAGTCCAATCTTCTGAGCCTAGCAGGATATTCCACAGGATATTCCAGGTGTAGACTAAATATGAACATCATTACATAATAAAATATCAATAAAAATGCAAAATGCGTAATAAAATGTTAGATCAAAGTATAGTGAAGACCAGCGACTCCCGGTGGGTCGAGACACTACGTGGGTTGCCAAAAGATTTTTGGTGGATCGCTGCGTGACTCTCCAAAATCTTAAAAACGATAAAATAAATCACTACAATTTTTTTTTAAAGAAAGCATAATAGTTTTTTTGAAGAACGGAACTAAGATACTTTGAAAATTCAAGGAAGTAAATATTGCTAATTCATCATAATCACATTATGCCTGTACTAGGAAAACTTGCGTACTATTTTTGAAAAATCTAATAAAATCAAGTTATAAGATTGTAATATTGTCAAAAATACAAGAATAAATTATTGGTTCAATAAATTGTACTATTTTTTTTCTTTAGAAGGCTACCTATATGTACTAAATCGTTACTGAACTTTACCAATAAGAGACTTTGTGCCGGTTGCACAAAAGCCGGTTAAATTTCAATCGTGAATAATTCCACGAGAACCAATCAGAGAAGCCGTCTTATCAAAAAGGTCTTCTCTGATTCGAGAACCTTTCTCAAAAAGGTTCTCGTGGAATTAATCACGGTTAAAATTTAACCAAATTTTGTGCAACCGGGCCAATACATACGGTAAGCGTAAATGGGTGAATAATTATTATTGGTGAGAAGTAGTCAATCACTGTCTACTGCACAAGTACAGTACTCAACAGTAGAATAATGAGTTATTCAAAATCTAATTTGTCAAAAGATAGTTCAAACATAGAGAAAAGGTAACATAAGTAACATAAGGTAACATAAGTCTTTCCTCTATTATTATCTTTTCTCTATGGCTAAGCACTTAGCCAGTCTTTCTACCTTATTGTCTGCTCCAACTTTCTCAGAAGCATGGGGTTTCATGGGGTGGTGACTCATTTTGTGAGTGTCAAGCGTGTGTCCACCATGGGAATCTGCAAATTGCGCCCAGCGGTCAGAATGTGTTTGGGCACTCACAGATTGAACATAACAAAGTGAACGTCCGTGACGTCATCACAAGTGATGTCATTTCGCTCTCACTAGCAGCCTACATTACGTTCCCCGACTGAAAGAGCGAAATTCAAATTCACTCCAGTATCTAAAGCCAAAGGAAGCTTCAAGCAAAACACTACTGTATTATGACATGAGATACATATTTCTATCCTATAATTCCATTCTAATTGATATTGTAAGAATGAGTAGAACCATGATTGTACGAGCAATCATTCATTAAAATACAGTCATCCTGAATGAATAATCTCTGTCAAATTGGTTCTAGCAAACACATCGTCTCAATCATTCATTCTAATGTTTTGACTTTTCATTTCTGAATTTTGTTTTTATGACAAATACAATGTGGGTGATAGATAAAGATATATTTTTCAAATACTTAAAACCCTCAAACACTAATAACTTTGAACCTCCGTTTCTCAGCGTAGTAAACATATCAACACTGTTCATTTTCTCACCCATGGTGACAGCCTGAAAGAGTCAATATGTGCTAATTACAGAAAAGTTGATGGGGTGGTGTGGTTTTGACAAACCGGGGGATTCCCGGTCGTCAACCTTTTCAACATACTGTCTGAGCAAGAAATTCGATGTAGTCATGATTTCAAAATTCGTCACAAGTCGAGATAAATCAATGAAACACTTTTGGAGGAATGGTCGTTATAAGGCAGATGGTTGTCGGAAAGTTTATATACCGCTATCACTCCGAGAGAGAGTGTGTGTGCGAGAGAGAGAGAGAGTGACAGACAAATAATGTGACTGGCAGTGGTGACGTCACGACGTGAACAGTGTACGTGTGTATGGGAGCCATGCATCACTCCCATTTGACCGCTGGGCGCAATTTGTGTATGCCCGTCTACCATTATGGTTGTATCTCAGTAGAATCCTTGTTCCCAGACGTGGCTTGTCAACGTTCGGGAAATACAGGCTTCTTCCCCCACCCTCCTCCCACGACCATTGCAATCACACCCGAGAAAGAAGAAAGTGATGAGTGACGCAGCTTGATGATGATGACTCACTGATACACTCCCCCCACTCCAACACACACAACCAACCCCCTTCCATCTAAACTCATCATCAAGGAAAATTATTACAGCAGCCATTAATGTTCGATTTACATTGTAGAATGTGAGTTAATTGACTGATAACAGCTCTACAGATTAATTGTATTATATTTAGATCTTTGATTCACGAATTAAATGTGTTACAAAAATGTCACTTGTAATTTGAAATTATAATAAATCAGAGATTTCAGAAATTACAATAGAATTTATAGTAGAATATTTAATAGAAATTATAATAGATCAGAAATTGAGAGATTATCGTTTAACAGAGATTGATAATGGTATAACAACCGAAACCGGTCTTTCTACTTTTAATAAAGTCTGTGGTTTCTGACAAATTCTTAGTCTTTTTATTTAATTATAATAAATAGATAAATTATATTTAGAATTTTACTGTAAGCCTACATAAATTCATACTGAATCGCTGTATTACATGATTTACTGTAATGTTGATATTTCTAAATAAACTCTCTCTAAACCAGAGATAAAGTATTATCATTTTTATTATTCAACATTGAACATAGTCTACAGGAGAACTTTATAGATAAAAATTCTATAGAATGAAACTTTCTAAATAAAAACTATGCATGAAATTTGCATTCATATTACTGTACATTGCAATGAATTAGGAAACGATCTCTCCAAAAACTATTAAGTTACACTTACTATTGAGTCTTGAATTTTCAATAAATTGTAGTTCGAAAAATCAAGTATTTCCTGGTTCCTGGGTACATCTTGGTTGCGTTTTAGAAGGCATATCTTTGATACTTCAGTATGTTTTCACGCCAGTAAATATTTGCAATCAATTTCTCATGTTCTACCATCAAATTTAAATGGAAAATAATAGCAATGATTGAATTCGTTATAAAAAACTATGACCAGAACATCTTCAGAATAAAATAATTTCAAATGCGTGTTAATCTTATTTGTTAACAATAATTGAACCCAGTTGCACAAAAGCCAGTTAAATTTCAACCGTGATTAATTTCACGAGAACCAATCAGAGAAGGCATTTTCGATAAGACAGCTTTTCTTATTGGTACTCGTGGAATTAATCAAGATTAAAATTCAACCGGTTTTTGTGCTACCGCCAGTCAATCTTAATCTAAAGATTGAACATTTATTATTCATGTTTCATCCTCTACCTCTGTTCATCGAATCTTCATGATTCATTATACATTAGAGAATGCATTGCTAGGTCAAAAGAGTTTCTTAAGGAACTGAGATGTAATTGATTTTTGAAATTTATTTGCCTAAAAATTCATACATTACATATTTGAAATAGATTATTCTGAGTTCAACAAAAACACAATATCTTAAACTATAAAATGACGAGAAATAAATTTGATTAATTATGAAGACATTATATAAAAAATAGTGCATAATAAATAGTGTGGTAGATGACATAAGACAAACAATCAAAATGGATTGCTAGGTGTTATCAAACCCATTGCATATGGAACTTTAATGTAATTGGATTGGATCAAAATGACTGATTAACGTCTTTTCGTGATACTGTACTGTTGAGTTGCTGGTCTTCTCCAAATAGGTCAATCTGTTATCTTAGGACGGGGAATTGTTTTGGCGCTAGGACGCCTATACACACACAGTGAGGAGTTGGAAGGTATAAGGTGAGCTACAGGTGGATGGATCCTTTGCCAGCATAACACGTCAAGAGAAAGACAACAACTTTGGGCACACCCGAGGAAGTAGTGGACTCGACAAATATTTGGCGGATGTCACACAAGAGGACTTGAAGGAGCATTCAGGGTGGTCTGAGGTCCCAAATCACAAAACGCCTTCTTATTGCTACGTGATCTTGCCTAAATTACTAGGGCCCGCTTACCTGTGATGCTGCAGGGCAAGGGCAAGGACAGGTGAGTCCTCGGCAAGCAATAGTGACGACTCTCTCCCTGTTTGGGATTGCTACACAAACCTCTTGGCGGCCCTTCGCTTCTCTCTCAAGAGTCCAACACCTTCTAATAAGCGCACAACATATCGCCAAACCAAACGCAACTTGTTTGATGGCAACTTATGCTGTTAGTCAGCTATGTTGACACATTACTGATGACAACATATTTTAACGGTAGCAGCTTGGAGCTTGTTTAATGACAATTTATGTTGTTTCAGTTATGTCGACAAACTTCTGATCACGACATATATATTGGCAGCAGCTTGGAGATTGTTTGATGGAAATTCATGCTGTTTGTCAGTCTGTTATGTTGACAAATTTTTGGTGACAACATATTATAATGCCAGCAAAGTGTAGCTTGTTTGATGGCAATTATGCTGTTTGTCAGTCTGTTATGTTGACAAATTTATGATGACAACATATTATATTGCCAGCAAAGTGTAGCTTGTTTGATGGCAAATTATGCTGTTTGTCAGTCTGTTATGTTGACAAATTTATGATGACAACATATTATATTGCCAGCAAAGTGGAGCATGTTTGATTGCAATTCATTATGTTTGTCAGTTCATTATAACATAATTATTATCACAAAACATATATAGCTTGAAGATAGTTTATGCTGTTTGCCAGTTTATTGTGAGAAATTTTATACCATAGCATATTGCTAGCAAAACGTAGTCTGTTTGAAGATATTTGATGCTCTTTGCCAATTCATGTTTACAAATTTAATCTTACAATATACATCACAAAAGAGATAAAGCTTGATTGATGATAGTTTAAAGATTTAGGTTGAAGATGTAAAGTTTAAAGATTTTATTTGGAATGTGAAGTTTTAATCAACTCTAGTTTATTTGAATTTGTTTTGCCACACACTTGTTCATTTGAACTCTTTTTATTCTAGTCTCCGCGACAGTCACTCACCATTTGAAAACATATGCTCTCGACTCTAGTCGAGTCTCTTCTCGACCTGAGTCGCGTATGTGTGAGTTGACCCTAAGAGTCGACTGTATTAGCAGTGCTCTGTAAATCCCCCATTTCAGTGTTTAAAATTCAAACAAGTGTTTTAACTTTGACATATGAGTCGGGCCAACATAATTATATACTGTATGTAACCTTTAGTTACTCTACAACAGTAAAAATTTAATTTTCACTTTCGTTCTTTATTCCCTTTCCATGGCTGTATCATGTGAGTAATCACGTCAAGTATAGAAGTTTAAAAAAATCAGGCTTGCTTTTCATAATATCGGAAACATGGAAAGAATTCGCAATGTAAGCGATGTGATTTACTTTGAGGTCGAGTGAATTGATAAATAAATATTTGAACGATGACTGCGTGGAAGAGGAGGATGATGATGATCAAGTGACGGAGGAGGGGTGAAAGAACGAAGACTGTTGAAAAGCTGTGTTGATTATTCAGTATTCAAATTGAGCTTGTTCTAATGTTTGCCGTGCAAACTGCATGCTAAGCTGTATCAATATTGTTCAATATAAAGTACCTACAAATAAACATCTAATCGATAAAACATCTACTCTTTCTTTCAATGTTACTTTTCACTTCCATTTTTTATCTATTTTTAGATTTGACAAGTATTTCAGAGAATTCAGATTTGCGGCAGAAATTCCAGACAAGAACAACGGCACTTCTCATTTTGTAGAGGATTCAAAATAGTATTTAGGTATCAATGGTTTATAAAATGATTCAGTAATGCCCAATTGAAAATGATTCACTAATGCACAATTGAAAATGATTCACTAATGCACAATTGAAAATGATTCACTAATGCTCAATTGAAAATGATTCACTCATGCACAATTGAAAATGATTCACTCATGCACAATTGAAAATGATTCACTAATGCACAATTGAAAATGATTCATAATTAATAGTTTGAAGAAAATGATGGTGCTTGGTGGCCACCGTTAAATGGATATGCATTTTTATTTATAATTAAATTGAATTCTTCCAAACCTTTTTAGAGGCCACGTATCTATAACTTTGCAGCCCTATTCGCATTATATCCTGGTCTTTTCCAATAAATATTGGAATGAATACTTTTTTACCGAAATTTGCCGCCTCCTGAATTCGACAAGCCAGGGATAGCCCATGTAAATCCAGCCCTGACTATGACGACTGAACAATTCCAATTATTGACACCGGCTTTTCAAATTCTGTTGATTGTGCAACATGTATCACAATAGGTGATAAAGATCAAGATAAATATAAAGATAAGGCGATAAAGAAAAAGCTGAGAAAGATAAGTTGTGCCTGTTTACTTAAAACGTCTCACCTCACCTAGTCAGAGAGAATCACAGTTCTGGAAAAACCTGTTACTGATAATATTATTATGATAGAAACCCCCTCCATTTTACAATAACTCTCGAACTCACATGGAATTGAACCAATGTAATCAATTATTATCATTATTATTGAAAGTAGAGATCTGATCTGACTGAATGGGAAACCCAGGTTACTCGACCGAATTATAATTGATCAATTAGTTTAGAGTAATTCAGGAAGTTGAGACCGGATGGATTTCCCATAGTTGGACTGGATAGAATTGATATGCATTCAGTGCTGCCTAATAACTAATTGTGTCTATAAATGAAACTTGAATGCACAGGTGTTCCTATGCCAATGTTTCAAGTATCACTGGATTTGGTGAAAAAATAATGTTGTTTTCTCTGTTGTAGAACCAAAAGATGGAAGGCTAGTTTTCAAATTTTATCTTCAATTTCATATCAAAAGAAGATATAAGACTCAATAGATTATAAATTTACATTTAAAAGGGGTCTGCAAGGAAAACTATTATTAGCACTATCATTCGGAAATTCCATTCTATTCCAGCTCTAAACTGATCCAAAAATAGATGCTTATTGTTAATAGAGACGTTTTTGGCAGATAGAGATTGGAAATTTGGTTCATTATTAAAATTAGAACAATTTGTATCTTCATAATTAACTTACAACTAATTCAGTAGACTGAATTATCAGACATTTTTTGCATGTATGGTGTGATACTTCTGCTCATTATTCAAGGTAGAGCAATATTTTTATACCCATAAGTGGGGTAATTAGTGAACTAAATTATTAAATTGTATATGGCATTTTAATTATATTTTTAGTTTTCATATATTTTTTTAGTTAATAAATTTTACCAATGTGGAATTCACACCAATCAATATGATAATGAAACTGGAACAATTAAATTATTCAATAGAATAGAGGGGTATATTATCAGAATTTCAAGTTCCAAGTCGACTGTCTGCGAAGGGAGGAGGTCAAGGAGGTCTGTAGAGCTGACCTGAGTAGTAAATCGACTGTCTATTGTCAGAGAGAAATTTATAGGGATGAATAATATCATATTTCAAGTGGAATTTGTATTCCCAAGTTGAAACTAACAGAAAATCTCCACTGTAGTGAATTTTTGGATAATAATTTTCATATTATTAACATTATTTTATTTAGTCATTCCAATCTTAGTTCTATACTTATAAAATTCTTATCTCACGGACTCACTCACTCACTCACTGATCACGATTTCTGGAAAACTACTGGATGGATTGCAACAAAACTTGCAACAAATCTTTTGGCGATATTTCAACTCTAAGGGTGGTTTTTAAGGGTTTAAAGTTCGTCTTTTCTTCTCCCAATCTCGTAATTATGCACCAATGCATTTATCGAGAATAAATTGATTGGGCACTGCTGCTTCAATCAGAGCTATTCCTGGGAGTATAGATAATTTTTATTTTTCATAAAAGAAACATTTATGACTGGAGTTGCTTCTATCAATTGATCCTATTCTATCAAGACTAATTTTGTTAGTATATCCGACAGATCGCGAAAACAGCTTAAACAATTTCGATGAAATTTTAATAATTCAGTATGATATATTATGGAGAAGAGAGATCTCTTCTGAATTTTCTCAGGGACAGACGACATTCTTGGATTGGACACATAATAAGACACGACGCATTCTCTTCAAGTATTCTAGAAGGTACAGTTTATGGACAAAGGGGTCGTGGCAGACCCTGGCTACAGTATTCAAGACAAATGACGAAGGATCTGGGTGAAATAAACTATATACAATGGAAGAGAGTAGCAATGGACAGATTTAGATGGAAGGCTGCCAACCAATCAAATGATTGAGCTGTAAGAAGATATGGAGGGTATTTTTGAAACTCCAGAAGTGTCCGTTGTGGACTCTCTTTGCAAAGAATGAGGAAATTCGGCCAAAATTTAACTTGGGCGAAAGAAAGAGGTTATTTATTAAAACGGCCAGATAGCTGTTGTTTGCTTTTCCTAATGTAAAAATATGTTCCATAGAAGTAAGGCGCTTTTCCCATGAATAAATTATTCTCAAACATTGATTGTTGAACATTGAGATTCTCAAATATTAAGAAAATAGAAGGTAGCTTTTGAAAAAAATATTGGAGAATATGCATAACAGTTCGTTGACTGTCAGTATTCCTCATTAATAGCATCAATGCTCCCCATTCAAACAATGCTGACACATTGATGTGAGTCTTACTATAATTTGGTTACTTTAGATCAGATGAAGATAATAATGTTGATGATCGCTACTGTTTCAATTTCAATCATGTTTGGCATTTTTACTTTTGATGCCAGCTGTTATTATTATGTGAAATAAGCTCTCATTGAATGAAATCATAATTATTATTGAAGTCAATTATACTAAGAAAGCAATTTCTGTTTGAATATGTGTGTTTGTGGATATGTATGTATGTCGGACGGATCTCGAAAACGGCTCTAACGATTTTGATTAAATCAGGAATATAGTGGGTTTGCGACAAAAAACATTATTTTGGAACTCTGGAAAGATTCGCTGAAGTTCCTTGAGAAAGAATTATTGGTCCCTCAAGTAGCAGCTGATCAGAAAAATGTTTTCCATAGTCTGATGAAAACGTAAGAGGGTGTGAGCAAATGAAAAAGATTATAATAGCTGTAGTTGAGTTACCAAATTTGGTGATCTTATTTTAAAACATTTCAGTATTCATGGAACATCTGGAAGAATAGGTTCAGAAAGTTATCGGATGATAGCAAAAGAAATTTAAAATCGATCTTCCCAAACATATGGTAGTTGAATGTAATGTTCATTGTGAGGTGATAGAAATGCGACTAATTTCTTCAGCTTCTGTTGTATTGGTTCCTCTGTTGATCCATATTTGTAAGCAGCCATGGCAAAATCAGCTAAAAACTAAATCGAAAAAAACATGATATTCTATCAGCTGCACCTATTTCCTTTCATAATGTCATTACATGGCACATGACAAACCTATTGATATTGATAGATCACAAGTAAATAATAAAGTTGTCAATTTAGATAGAAATTAAATTGAGTTACATGTTAGTTTACATCCAAATTTTCTTCTCTAAGCTTTTGGTTCAAGCTAAGATCAAAGAAAGAAATTATATAATGATAGTTAATAAACAAAGTGATTGAATAAACTCTATTCAGATTTATGGAAATTCACATTAAATTGATCCCACCAATTGATTAATACTATATGATAGTAAAGTTTAGGACATGAGAAATCAGCCACAATAAATGTTATACTGACTATTATGAATGGACTCTTATGTTGTATGAATGGACTTCCATGTAAGAAAGAATCAGTGGATTGGCTGCTTTTACACTTTTGGATAAGTGAAACGAAAAGTAAGCGACAGGCTATGCCAAAAATTCCAGAATAAGCAAGAGATCCATGGATACCAGAGTCATCAAATTCCGAATCAACTTAATTTGGAATTTAATATTCAATTGCATCAAGCAAAAACAAAAATAGCATGATCACTGCTAATTTAATAACTGTCAACGGGAAATATTAATTGCCAATTAATAAAGGTTGACTTTTAAGCCCCGCCCAATATTCTACAAAATTCGCTGCAATCAGACTAATATTCTACAGAACACTTCCAACACATCAATTCAAGTTACTGGAATTATTCGAATGATTTGACACAATAATTTTCCTGCCAAGTTGTAGCCTAATCTCAAAATCTATTGTAACAATTTTGATAGAATTTAGATTATAATGTTTCACAAAAATAATCTTATCTTTTAATTCCCGCAGCGAAGCACGGGTGCCCTGCTCGTATTTTATAAATTTTGTCATCCCTGTATTATTCAATGCAAGTATAATGTAAAACATTCAATGTTTTCAGCCCTCTTGAAGACATCCTCAAATATTACGCAAAACCTACACTATAGTGAATAGTTAGATACCGTGATAAATTTTATTTCTTATCTTATTTAGCATGATGTGGTCCTATCCCACATATCAGTAGATCAATCCTTAGAAAAAAGAAATACATAGATTCTCCAGTCTGCAATTAAATTCTCTTTGGAGCAATAATTGTTAACTATAGTGAAGTCCACGTTATAATGACAGTAGAGAAAGATAGGAGAACATGGTTGCCGATTTTCTGCTAGCTACTGCCTTCTATAGAGGTAAGCTGATACCCGGTATATCTAATATAGTAACAACTATTCATTATTGTTGAAAATGATCAATTATATTTTATTAGTTGAGTAAAAATGATTTTCAATGATTGAAAAATAGATTTTCGTAATTGAGATTAAATATTTTGCTTATTAATTATACTTCTATATCGTTCAAAAATGATCTGGCAACGTTGCAAAGCTCCAAAAGAATAGTTTACATTGCTTTAACAATGATAGCAGCACCGATATTAATCAAATACTACGATTATGAATGAAGTGAGCCTCACTATACGGTACCTACTCTTCAATTACAATAAATTTGGTAAAAGGTTCAATTAAATATTATAGAAAAGATCCACTGTGAGTCATGATGCTATTTAATAGTCTACAATAATATGCATGAGCCATGAACTAATGGAAATGATTGGGAACAGGTCTCAACCCTGATAAAGCTTATCAGTCGATTACTCATTCTTGTACTTTGACCGGTGCACTAAGTGTGAGTGAGAGAATCTTACAGTTCCGTTGCGCTCTTCGTTGTATGAGAATAACAAAGATAACAGGGATGGAAAGTGACTCATACTCGATTCATCGAATTCTCTTCAAATTTCCATTGGAAGCACTTTGCTATAGCTTATTGGTTTTTTTTCGTAAACACTAGAATGAAATTTTGTTTACATCATTGATTGTAAATCTTTTTCAACTCTATAATAATTACCTTATTATATTTTAGCACACCGTATTGATGATTCTATATTAACCTATTTATAATTATTTTATTTCGAATTCTACTGTACATTACCAAATTTGTAAAATTTTTCGTCAATAGCTTCGATCTTTGTGGATGACTTATTTATTGAATTTCATGTTAGATTGCACGTATTCCAGCGAATGGAGCTTATAAAAATATTCTAGTGGAAAATAAATTAAATTTATTTTTTAAAGTTCAGTACTTTGAGTAAAATGTCCATGGATATTGTAAATTGACTGCTTTTTGATTGGAATATTTCAGATCTTGAACTTATTGTAAGTTAATATTTTACTCAGTTTATAGAAGATATCGTTGATTGATTTTGGTAGGAAAGACCAAATTGCTACGGCAAAATACCATCGAATTTAGGATCTTGCATTTCCTATCTACTGTTTAGTTTGAAATGTATTTCTCTAGAAGTTGCCGTACCGTATTGCCTAGTTCCTAGTTCGAGTAGCTTATAAGTTGAAATGAATGTAAAGTTTACAACTCTGAGGTCCGGTTGCACGTACGTCGGTTTAATTTCAACCGTGATTATTCAATTACACGAGATCCAATCAGAGGAGGCCTTTTTGATAAGACGGCTTCTCTGATTGGTTCTCGTGGAATTAATCACGATTAAAATTTAACCGACGTACGGTACGTGCAACCGGCACTAACAGTAGTATCAAACCAATTGAGTTTTTCGTTTGCTGTTACCTGTTAGGTACGTTGTAAATTTATCGATCTCCTGCTTGACGACATTAATGACGATCGAGAACTTCATTTACTATTTGAAATTGAAGTTCTATTTAGTCTAATCCTCCCTAATATTCATTCCTCCATTGATGGTTTGACATATCCTCAAGTTATTTTTAATTCAAAGTTATGGAACTTTTCTGTAGACGTTTTTCCTACGCTCAACTCAAATTGAATGATTAATCCTAATCAATCTCATCAATTAAAAAAAACAAAATATTGATTGTTTGATGTATCATATGGAATTAATTGAAATTTATCGAAATCCTCTGTAGACGGATTTCCTACGTTCAAAACTCAAATCGAATTATCAATCTCATAAATGAATAAAACCAAAACATTGATGGTTTGATATTATAAATCATCTCAAAATCAATATTTAATTGAAAGCTACCGAAATCCTCGGTAGGTGGTATTTCTACTTTAACCATAGACTAGATAAACAAATTAGTCCATGGTTAAATCTGTGGCTAATCTAAAATTTAATTATTATTATTATTATTATTATTATTATTATTATTATTATTATTATATTATTATTATTATTATTATTATTATTAATCTCATCAGTGAGCAAAAACAAAATATTTATGAAAAGATGTGCAATGAGTCGGTGTACTGTGTAGTGAAGATCGAGGGAGCTAGTAAGCGCTCACAGCGATCCGGAAGTGATTTAGGTAAGCGCATCGCAGCGAGCTGTGGAGGAGACAGAAGGCAGAAGCCGCGCGCTGGTCCCGGGAGACACGGGCGGACGGCAGCAAGGAATAGAACATAGAAGGCGAACAGCGAAGGCCACATCACCGGAATCACCACCGACCACTTTCCAAATGGAGGGGAGAAGTGACGCCTCCAACAACCGTTGTCATGGCAACAGCGTCAAAGGCTGGTGATTGGTGCACGGGTTCAGCCCCTCCCTCAGTCGGGTGCCGAATTCAGGTGAAGCCACAGTGGATCCGCTCAGTTCGACCATGACCAGCTAAGAGCTAGGGTCTCGTGAACAAGTGCGATCGTTTTCGTGTCTGTCGAAAGACCTGTTGCGGAGGTTATGTTGTGTTGTATAGACTGATTGATAGTGATAGTTTGAAGAATGACGATGTTGTCGCAAAAGTTGTACGCGGATTCGGTGAGCAGTGCGATGGGCACGAACGCGCCCGGCTACGGAATGAACTCCATGATGAACTCGTGCTCACCTCAGGGTGCCTCAGGATTCAACATGCTACAAGGCTCAGCCGCTATGGCCGGCCTCAACGGCAACTGTATGGGCGGGGGGGCCATGGGCTATGGGGCACAGGGAGTAGGCTCGTCGTGTATGGGGCCCTACGGCGCGGCCCCACTCACCTCCAGGGCGGACGTCACCCCGTCGGCGCCTCCCGGTGAAGCCGCGTCACCTTCCGCTCTGCAGAGAGCTCGTGCCGACAAATCCTACCGGAGGAGTTACACGCACGCTAAACCACCCTACTCGTACATTTCGCTCATCACGATGGCCATCCAGAATTCTCCCACCCGCATGCTCACACTATCAGAGATCTATCAGTTCATAATGGACCTGTTTCCGTTCTACAGGCAAAACCAGCAGCGGTGGCAGAACTCGATTAGGCATTCGTTGAGTTTCAATGACTGTTTTGTGAAGGTGCCGCGAACGCCGGACAAGCCGGGCAAAGGCAGCTTCTGGACGCTGCATCCCGAGTCGGGCAACATGTTCGAGAACGGCTGCTACCTGCGGAGGCAAAAGCGGTTCAAGGACGAGAAGAAGGAGGCTGTGAGACAGACGCACAAGAGTGCGGTGAGTCCGTCGCACCACGGACACCAAACACCGCACACGCAGCATCTGCACGACGAGAAGCTCAAGGAGAAGGTGGAGGACGTGGTTCTGCATGCGTCACACGTTGACCTGTGCTCGGCTGCCTCACAGCTGCACCAGCAGCAACAACAGTCGCATCACCAGCAACAACAACAACAGCACCAGGACGAGATGGTCGCTGCCATGGTGGGACGTTGTCATCCGCACCTGGCCGCCTCCCTGCAGGTGCAGCCCGACACGCACTACCCTCACTCGCACCACCACCTGAAGCAGGAGTACCCCGCCTCCAGCCACCCGTTCTCCATCACCCGGCTGCTGCCCGCCGAGAGCAAGACCGACATCAAAATGTATGACATGTCCCAGTATGGCTACAACGACTACTACCAGAGCTCGCTCTACCACCCTTCGGCCGGCACCACCGCCTTGTGACAGTATCCGCTCGCCTAAGGCCATCTTAGCCCCCCCCTCAAGTAAGTCACACTCTTCATTTCTATATCTTGTGCCTTCTCTATTTTAATCATTTACAGGAGTTGGTTAAACATTATTTTATTGTTTTCTATTGTCTTTTCAATCAATCAGAAGGTCATGAACTCTTTCCTCAATTTCGTAATCTGCCACATCCCTCATCTTAACCCGAAAATACCCCGAAATAGACCAAATACCTCGTCTCACTCCAAAATAATAATCGTATCATACTTTCCTTTTCATTTGAACAGTTGAAATATTCCATTAAGAAGTTTATTCTTAATTGCATTTTCCTGAATCAATATACAATTAACGTGAATGTTGTTCACATTTCTCATACGTACTCCCACATAGAATATATGTAGGCCTACATTCTTTTTCCGTCTTCCCATCCCAAATCCAATAGAACTGTTCGAGATAGGAATATCATAATATGCGTGTAGGCCAGCATATTAATCTAGAGATAGCACCTTTTCGGATTATACAAAATTATATGATTCTATGACAGTTACGAGACAGTTTTTGTTTATTACGTTTCTCAGTTTTTGATGAAGTTTCTGTTCTATTCAGCAAACAATTTTAGTTTGTATGATAGATCTCAAAAACTATTTTGATTGAATGACTATCTATAATTGAATAAATGAATAATCTATCTTTTAATTCCTGTAGCGAAGCACGGTTACGCTGCTGGTTGCATTTATTGCCTCAATCAATAGGCAATTAATGTGAATGCTGATCCCATTTTCCGTACATTCACTCACTGATAATTGAAAAAATGAATTCTTTTTACCTTATTACTCGATGTTGATATTATGTTAAATCAAATCTTTGTCACATTCAAAAGAATTTTGGTCATTTCATAACAACTTCCTTCTCATCTGAAGTTTCTCGTCTTTAGAAGTTTCTTCTATTTTGTATTTATTGCCTTCTAAATATATATTAATCAATAACAATAGGCCAATAACGTGAACCATTTCCTCAAATTTCTCACTTCCCTACATGACAGAAAAAAGTAGGCTATATTAATTCTTTTATTCAAGGATCTACATTGAGTAGGAGCCCGAATCATTTCGAACAAAAAATGTTTGAAGAAAATTCTCACAACTCCTTTTTTATCTGGTTTTTGAGAGGAAGGAGGGGGAGAATGGCATCAATTTTAGCATGTTTATAAGCTGATGCATTCTTAACAATAGCTTACACAAAAATGAATAGGTACTGTAATAAAAGTGAAAAATTAGGGTAGGGTTTAAATGTACAGCTTAAAGACTATTTTATCGGTTGCGTGAAATAGCTATGGCGATTACGTTTACATCTTGCGTAATGTACAGCATATAATATTTATGTCGAGTATACCCCATGTTGAGAACGGTATGGAGGTAATATTATTCTTTGTTACTAGTCACTATAATAATATGATTGAAGAATACCGCCAATACCCAAATGGTGAAACTTGTGGAACATAAGTCAGTATGCCTTCTTGCTCCGGTAAAAAGTTTTATTAATTAGTTTTCATAAGTTGGAAATATTATCCTGAAGGAGTTAATACCATTATGGTCTTTGCAGGATTATGCACGTCTTGTGAATAATACCATAATGAAATATTTACTTATAGTTATTGATATAGAAATAATAGATCACAATCAGTGATGGATGTATGTACCATAACACATTAACGGACCTTGGGTTGTTGAATTTTGTTTCATGTCGTAACAAATACATCCGCACGGTATTTTATTGAGCTGCATACGAAAATTTACTCATAACTGTATGCCTAAATTATGACAACTATAAGAAAAAATCTCAATCTCTTGATAAAAATTTGAAAACTCATTGCTTTAATTCTCAAGTGCAATACCTTTCAGTACAGTAGTTTCTTTGAAGGCATAGACTGTAGGCCTATTTCTTTATTCATGAAATCATAGTAGCGTAGCGTAATAAAATCAAACCACTATAGTCTGTGTAAAATAAGTTGAGACTTGGCCCTCCATCCGGAGAAATTACAGGGTTGCCAAATCGTGTAAAATTGCAACTTTCTCAAATTTCCAATTCAATGTCAGAATTGGATGTAGAATACCACCCCGACATCCTAGTAGTGCTAAAAACGTTTCAGGGTTGAAGGATTAAAAGAAAATTTAACTTTTATGATAAAATTGGAAACATCGCGAAGATTTGTTTTTCTTTTGAATATCACTTCTCTCAGAATCATGGGGCGTCATAATGCGTAATAATTTTATATCAAATTAACGGGGAGAATGTCTCGATCCTTTCTATTCGTTTTTGGATCATTCTTATCCGACCAATAGTTATTTTTTAATTGATTATTATGTTCGTCAATGTCGAGACATTGCGAGCAGAAAACATGAAATTTTCAACATGCTAGAAACCTTTTCGTTTCAAAAGATAAGTAGGTGGTGAAAGCGAGAAAGTTTCTCAGAAATAATTGAAATTATTTTCCCAATTATTAAACGTACTCGGAAGAACGTATTTTGGCCTCTCAGGAGTTTCAAAGTCAAGGATAGCGGCTGAATGGTGTACCATCATATTCTATCATAGCTGGGAACAACAAAAACAAAATACAGAACGATTGAAAAATTCACCAACTGCAAGCCACATGATTATGAATAGTGAAAATGACAACCTCATGACAACCCAATGACAGTGAAATTCAAATTCAGTGAGAAGTGATATTCAAAAGAAAAACAAATCTTCCCGATGTTTCTAATTTTATCATAAAACTTAAATTTCCTTTTAATCCTTCAACCCTGAAACTTTTTTAGCACTACTAGGATATCAGGGATGATATTCTGAATCCAATTCTGACGTTGAATTGGAAATTTGAGAATGTTGCAATTTTACACGAATTGGCAACCTTGTAATTTCTTCGGATGGAGGGCCAAGTCTCAATATTTTTGGTACCGGCATTATTCATGTCCAATACCAATAAGTTATAAAAATATAAGGGCAAATTGGTAGCAGAGATAATATTTTTATCTTCTCTCTGATGGTAAAATTTTAAAATCCAACTATGATTCTTCAGAATGTAATGTATGATTAGTGATTTTTACAGTACCTACAGTACTGTAAAATTGGAAACTGTAGGATACTACCTATGTTATCTTTATTTTATCTGGCATTCCATTTCCTCGTTTTCCTATAGGCATTATAACTTAGTCTATATTCGTATTATATTATAGCCTTGCCCGTGAAGAAAAAATGGATAAACCATTTTTAAAGAAATAATGAATCAATTTCTCAAAATTTCAAGTAGACCTGTCGTATCGTAGAACATAAAACATGTTCTCTAGAATAAATTATCATAATTCTTAATCCTCTCTTAAGCTTTCAATTGCGAACCGAAATATGTTGTGTTGTAAAATTTCTATAGGCCTAAATGGTAGTATTGTATCCAATAAATGAATATTCATAATTCAAAATCAAGAATTTATGAATGGTCTAGACTTGAACCTCCCTCAACTATTGTATAACAACATTAAATCAAGATCTCCAGTAAACGCAGGACAATCCTAAAATTATTTCATATGCAATTATCTTGTTCTTATAATATTGTAGGCTTATCATAATATTACAATCATGCTGTGAGTCATTGTAATGTAGTTGAGCTCCTTATTCAGCTCTGTTTGGCTAAATAGATTAAATCTACAATATTATGTTAATTGTAACCTACGCCCACGCATTGCGATTGGGAGTTCAGGTGCAACTCACTACATTGTTATTATGAAAATAGAATACATACCTTCTCATGTTGAAATTATTTATAAATTTTACGACATCGTCTACCCCTAACAGTAAAGGTTATTGAAGATGGCTACCACGGCTTGCATGTATTTTCCTTGCCGTTACTCTCAGCATTTTCATTGAGGGCGAACAAAAGCATGAGCCTTTGACAAAGCTGTCATTGAGTCTTTTATTGAGATCGGTCCCCATCAGTACGGTAGACCTATAGGATCCAATACTCGCTTATAGACAATAAAAGAGCTCCCCATCGTAATAGCACCCCTTCAGGCGATAAATATTATAACGGTTGATCCGCAAATAAACCACCCATTGCGTGGCTGTATTTTTTTCACGGAAATATGGCATTAACAAATCGATCGATTGGTCTGTCGTTTAGAAATTTGATGTCTGCTCATTCAGAAATGAGAGGAAGCGTCTAATGAAAGGTTTGTAGGCCTATTAGAGTAATTGCAAATTGTGATTCCATAATTTACAGTCATAATAATTATTTATAGTTGTGAGAAATTATGTTGTGATTAAAACCTCGATTTCTATCTATATAGACTACGGTAATCTAATAATGGACGTTAGTGAGCCTATAAGCTGACTTATTATTTCATCTTGTTGAAAAAGAATACAATTTACACTTTATGATCATGATAATCACAGTATAAACAAGAAGCACACGTTTTGCATTGAATGTCAGACTGGTCTAAATGGAATCTCAGAGAATAGGAATACCGTAAAATAGAATGATAAGCAATTAATTACATTAGGCTACCATGCGGATGTCTGGAGGCTAATACAGCCTTCAGTAGAGGAATATTGTTTGACTTCCAGAAATCAACTGGTTTCTCGGGAACGTTTATGGGAATAGATCAGTTCCAAACTAAAAAACTCATATTTTTTCAATGATGTTTGATGTTCTCATGAAATGAAGGACTAAGAAAAGTTATCACGAGAAACTAACCCTTCTTGGATAATGGCACTGAGACACCACACAATATAACTCAGGGGTGCCCATACAGCATGTTTTGATGTCGCAAGTTGCGACATGAGGCTAAATTTTGGGGGGATTTTTAGAAAAAAAAACAAGGGAAATTGGGGGGGGGGGAATTTTTCAACATACAGTTTTCAACTGACTATTCAGAAATTCAAGTACCTGAATGGATGCCAAATTTTGGAGGGGATTTTGCGACATGGACCATGGGGAAGATGGGCAACCCTGATATAACTGATAGTTGACGAGTTCTTTAAAAAAGTGGTACGATAGGTACAGTGCAAGAATAGTAGCCTACCTATATAGAATAGCTATATACTATCCTTGGGTACGGTACAGTGTACAGAAGCACGTCTTGATGCCTCTGAAAGTGAATTAGGTTTTCTTCAATGTTTGGTCGGCCGCCATTTTTTTTATTGGGGTGGGATAATAATATGACTTGAAAACTGTGCAGTTCATTTCTTAACAATATCTTTGAAATTATGTATCACAAGGTGACGTTTTACATTTTAACATTTATACATTCTTGAGTTACACCCCATAATATTGTCCCTTGGGGGTGGGTTTTGGAATTGCTTGATTGCTTGAAAATGTTTTGGTAGGATTTTTAAACTAACGCATTACAAATAATCAAAATTACCACTTCTGATGAAAACAATAGTTTTCATCTCCATCGTAGATACTTCATACGAATCTTCAATATAATAATGATTAGTAGGTCCCTAATGTAATTTGTATTATGGTAAAACTTAGATTAATGAAAAATAAGAACCATTGCGGAAATTAATACGGTACATAACTATAAGACAATTTCTTTGGGTACGGTACTATACTGGAAAGAAGAAACTCCCTTCTTCTTGAAGAGGAAGGAGAAGAGGAAAGCTTTTTCTAAAATTGAGGATTCGAAATACTGTAATTTATATTTGTGGTTCATTGAACTGAAACTTTAAACGTCAATCAGATTCTTATAATTATCTGTTCTTCTCTTTAGACAAAATACTATTTTCACTGTTTCTAGGAAAGGTGAGAATTACGAAATTTATTTTTTGATACGTTTATTTTTTGAGTTGGCTACTAATAAGTCATTTCTTTCTTTTACAAATGTAGCCTATATAGTTGTGTGTTCCATCCAATTTACCATGTTAAATTCATAAACTACGGCCCGATGATTGAATGATACGAGAACCAATCAGAAAAGGTCTTTTTGAAAAGATGACTTCTCCGATTGGTTCTCGTGGCATTGTCAAACAGGCTGTTGTGCAACCGAGCGTATGATCGTTATCTACTACCCTTTTGTAGTAGAGAAGAATAATGTACTGTAGCGATTGCTTGAAGAGCTTGTTTACTAAATTTTGTTTGTTTTTGTTTACAGGAGTTGGTGTGGCTTATAATAGTTCAAATGTGGGAGGCTACAACCAATCGCTGGGCGTAGCTCCGTGGATATCTTGATGGACTGAAAACGAGATATGTCACAACCTCCAGGTCAGACGACAACAATCTTAGTGATATTTTTTATATAGTTTCTGATCTCCGAATAGAAAAATCAGATAAGGCCCTAATCACAAGAAACACTTTGGGCCACTGGTTCAGTGCGTGGTGCGTGCAATAGAAAACAAAATCGCCTGAATAATTCATTCATTTTAAGGTGCTGAACTGAGAAAGACACTGTTGGTTATTATAATTCTATGCGTAGATTTTATAGATAGGAATTGTATCATAAAATTGATTATATTGAGGAAGACACGAAAATGTTTATAGTTTTATTATTTTGTATAGTCGAAATGTGGAGTTGGAACGGATGTGAAGCGCGTCATGTAGACTGGCAGAAACTGAATCAGCATTGAAACTTTTTTTCAATTCTAGATTATAAATATCAAAAAAATGTATACTTTTTCAGCTTCCTGTTTTTATTATTCCTTATTTTTTGTATACTTGTTGTTTACAAATCAATGTCTTCTTTTGTCGAGTTTTTACAGCTAGATGTGATTATTTGAATCTCTTTTCCGTATAATGCTATATTGGATTACTACAAAAGTAGAATACTGTATGAATCTATATTTTTCTAAATAATACTTAATATCATCATGAGTATAGTCTCAGAATCATGATTTTCTCTAAATCTGTATACTTAATACTTAATACTATCAATAAAGGTTGCCAAGGAGAAATAATGTCTTGTCTTGTTCATCCGTAGATATAAACCAACATGAAACCCTAAAACATGTTTTATTCAAAGCAACTGCTATAACAATTTATTAGAATAGATTCTGTAGGATATTCAATCACCGCTTGTTCTATTTACACAACGAAATCAGTTACAGTCTATTTAAATAATCCTGTACTTTGTACCAGAGGTCAGTTCTTTTAAATTAGGCTATATTTCATCTAACATTAATTTGATATTATTGAAGGTATCATTTCATAATTGTTACTAAATTATTGTTACCGGTAATATATTTAATATACTCATCAAATATACAATAAATAATAATTTCTTTATTCGTTTCTTTTGCTAATTTCAAGTAGATTTAATATCGTATTAATTGAAAAAAGAAAAACTGGAAAACTCAACTAAACAAGTTAAAGGCTTCCGTTCAAAAATGGTAAGCAAGAATATCTTCAAAGATCTTATAATCATATAATGATATAGGCCTAAATGTTAAATTAACATATTTCATAGTTGTGGATTGTAACGTGCACTGTATACTTGTTGCCCTTCTATGAAAAATGTTGTACGGTATTCTTAATTTTTTTCCTCTATAAGTCATTTCAAGAATAAAATTTTATTTTCGTAATGTTCTCTTTAGATTAAAAGATTTCATAATGGTGATTGAATAGAGAATTCAAGTTTAGTATTAATATTTTTCTAAATAAGAAATAACCAAAAAGTAATACGACATCATGGTTAACACTCAATGTACTGTAGGCCTTCTCTAATTTGTCTAAACCCGTCACAATTATCAAAGAAAATAGAAAACTGTAGTCCTATCACTCCCAACTAAAATATTCTTCCTCTAATCGATTCGGTTAGAAGCGTGAGTCTAATTTGAAATGAAATTAAAAATTTAAATTTAATTAATACATCTTAAACACTTTTTTCATTTAACTTACCACCACGATAACTTAATTCAAAATTAAACAAATAGAAATCTTTTTAACAATAAAACAATTAAAATATTTTTAACTGTTAACTTCTCTACTTATCTACAAGAAGACTCCAAATATGACGAATAATGTTATATTTTGATTTTCAATTGTTATTTGATAAAAAATGTAGATACGTATACGGTAAAGCCTTACACGACACCAAAGTTCAATAAGGAAGATGAAAAATACAAAAATAAGTTAGCATCAAAATAGCAATTTTTTCAACTAATGTGATCACGATTTAAATTTAAAAAAGTTCACTGTCAATTAAATTGCACCTGAAAACAGGTTTAATGATGCAAAAAGTTTGGAGTACCACTTTGTAATGCTCCGTACGAATTAGATCAAGTTGGAAAAAATGAGTCCTTACCACCAAGTTGTTATTATTACCACAATTATTATTCAAAATGATTCTTCTGATATATCTTATTATTATTCTTCATCTTATGTATTATTTATGTGTGTAGAGTTTTAAAACATTTTGACGATGTTTTGTATCAACAATACCGTACTTAAATTGCCAATAATTAAATTTATTATGAATTTTCTCCGCGTTTAAAAATTGTGAAAGCTTCAATGTTCAGTACACGAAAATACTGTCAGGAGATTATCAGTTGAGTTATTGATAGAAATAACTCAAATTACACTAAAACAACCTACGGTAATACATTTCTTGTCAAATTTCAAATTGTTATTTAATTGACATAAATCCAACATGTATTAAATATTGTATGAGGTAAAGTTATTTTTCTAAAAAATAGTGTCTTCCAGATTGTATGATATCTGTAAAATATTATGTAATTAAAGCGATATCACGTTTGGCTTATCTGAGGAGAAATAGTGCAATTGATATTTGGACTGGATGGATCCTGAAAAATGTGAGATTTCAATGTCTTGTTTCATACAGTAGACTCTTCCCACTTTGAATGATTAAAAAAAATTGTTAATACTGTTAATCTGTGAAACAGCACATGCAAAAAATTGTCATGAAATATTATTTTACTTATGAGTTGTACTTACTTATTAATACTTTTTGTAGAGTTATTTATCAATTAAAAAAAATAATAAATGAAAATGCTTGTCTGGAACACTACCCCATAATAGGTGTTGTCAGCTACAGATCTAGATATTAAAAATAACGTGAAAAATTGAACCAGAGTATTTACACTTCAAAAAATTGTACCATATCTTGTTAGGAACATTCAGTTCAATATTATGTGCCGGTTGCACAGAACCGGTTAAATTTTAATCGTGATTATATCCACGAGAACCAATCAGAGAAGCTTTCTTTGATTGGTTCTCGTGAAATTATTCACGATTAAAATTAAACCAGCTTTTGTGCAACCGGGCCTTTAATATTATTGAAAAATATCGATATTAATTTTCAACTATCAATCTTGATTTTATTATCATGATTTTTAATTCAAATAGATTTTGTTAAAAGCAATAATTTACAGTAGATTATTATTTTTTTTATAATCTTTTATATTGTCTCAATTGGGTTTATTTTAGAACACCATGTGCCGGTTGCCCAACAGCCGGTTAAATTTTAACTGTTATTATAATCACGAGAACCAATCAGAGAAGCCGTCTTTTCAAAAACGCCTTCTTTGATTGGTTCTCGTGAAATTAATCACGGTTAAAATTTAACCGGCTGTTGTTCAACCGGGCCCGTGTTTTTTTCGCCCATGTAACATCTATGTACTGTAACACAAGATTTTCGAAAGAATCATGAAATTTCATGTTATGAAAACAAATCCAACAAGAAAAAATCTGAATATTTTCTAAACAAAGTAAATCTCGATGGTTTCAAACAGAATCTCAGTTTTATAAACACTGTAAATTTTTTATTTGGAGTCATAATCTACAGCCTTAGGCGACGGTATTCTATTATCAAACCATAATCTTTAATTCAATATTATCCTTCAAAACTGTCTAAAACTTTCATTTATCTGTTCTTGTCTGTAATTATTAATATATCACAGTGAACTTGTGTTTATAAAAAAACTCTATTTTATTGAATTTTTAGTATAAACATTCATTCATTGTATAAATTTCTGAATGAATTATTTGAAATAATGATGATTGGTCATGTGAATGGTGATGACTGTAAATCTTATTGATCTGTAAATAGTTGTATTGACTGCATTATTACATTATTTCACTTTTGTTACAAGAGTTACCTATAATTACGAGAAATAAATTGATTGAATATGTATTTGGTCTAGTCTTCTTAATCATTCATTCCACCCTCATTCACTTAAAGAAAACGGGTTCAGTTGTTGCAAAACATTGTTATTTAAGATGATTGTTTATTACCCCGACAGGGGTTGCGCTGGTCTTTTGCACCCAGTCGTAACTGATCAACGATCAAGGTCATTTGTTTGCTGAAAAATATGCGTTCCCCCTACTCAGCCACCTTCAAATGGACTCTTCCAGTAATGGCGGTAGGCGCCTCATTTCCGTTGCTCTAGTCTTTATTGTTACACACGCGTCTTGACAAGCACTGGTCGAATACACCCAGCGCGTACTGAAAAAACAATTATGATGATTTTTGAGATGGAAGAACTTTTGTAATTTTGACACATAATAGTAGGCCTACTTCAAATGTATATCACTATTCCGTTTAATGCTGTTCAAAGGCTAAAAGTAAACTTTCTACTCGTGATATTTTTCAAAGTTTTTCGATTCGTATATCATCAAGCTATCAAAATGAGAAAGCTTCTCAAGAAAACATTTTTTTCGATGATTACTTTTTGAGATATGAGCGCCTGAAGTTTGAATTTTTGGGACAAAACATTTCAAATTCGGTAAGATATAAATCCATGAGATTTAGAGGATGGATTCTTCATTGTATTGTTGATCTAGTAGAGCAAAAATTTTCTGAAAATATCAATATTTGAAAAAGTTATTCAATTTACCAAAAATAACTCAACTAAAAGTTATTTTTGGTTATTAGTAAATTTTGGTAAAGTAAATTGAATAACTATCTTAAAAATTTATATTTTCATAAAAGTTTTGTTTTACTAGATCAACAATACCATGAAAAATCTATCCTCCAAATCTCATGGATTTATCTCTTACCGAATTTGAAATGTTCTGTCCCAAAAAATTTTAACTTTAGGCGCTCATATCTCAAAAAGTAATGCTCAGTAAAAAAATGTTCTCCCGAGGAAACTTTTTCATTTTGATAGCTTGATGATATACAAATTGAAAAACTTTGAAAAATATCACGAGTAGAAAGTTTATTTTTAGCCTTTGCACAGCCATACGGTAATCCATCTATTCTGCGTGTGTGATCATTCTTTATTTATGCATACAATTAGTACATCATCAAAATGATAGGGAGAGAAAAAATAAGATAACCTTGTGCTATTTCTCTCCCAAATTTTGATAGGGAGATCATGTACTATTGTTCAATTCATTATATTTTGAAGAAAGTGAAAATAAAATCTTAATATTTATCGTACTCTACTCTGTCACATATTACTGGTAATATGTACTGGTAACATAACATAACTGGTAACTATTACTGGTTCAATCCAGCCAGCGTGACCACTCCTGTGTATTTCACTTGCGCGACTCCTCTATAAATATTATTATATTTAACCCTACTAGGGTTGAATTGAATCATAATACGCGAATCACAAATCTGTGCAAGTGATATAGAATCCCAAGGTTGACGGTTTGTAGAATCAGAATACATTGTAGCATAGAATAAACAATCACGGGTTTTCTCTGATGTGTCTTGTATAGACTTTCTCTGATTGTAGGAGGGAAAATACTATATTAATACATTCTATTCTTATCCTCTTTGATAGTACAGTATCATAGAGAAAATATAGCATGAACATAGATATAATGATAGCATAGCATGCTTTTCTCTTTTCTGTTTGGTAGTATCATAGATGAAGGATAAGTAAGGATAACTATATTATTCTTGTCTCTGGTGGTATCAAGCAAAAGCCTACTTATCTCTTCCTAGAGTCAGGAACTTTTTTATTTCTATAAGTGTACCTATTTGAATATTTAAAGATAGATTATCAGAAACCAAATACCGTACAAATTATTAGTATAGGATGACTTAATTTGGTAGCGTACCTTTTATTATTAGAAGCTCAATCATTCAATAATTTTTCATTGTCATAGAACAAAAGTGTTCTTTTATAAAATCACTGGACTATAATTTAAATTATTTACATAATTATGCAAAGCTACGTATAATGAATAAACTTGGTGTATAGTGTATGTTTGTGGCCATTTTCCTCATACCGAAAGTACAAGTAACACCTTGTAAAATACATGTTTATTAGCTATAGAACATGTGCTTCCTTATACAGTACCTATTTATAGAATGCTAGATTTGGATTATTCACGGCTTCGGTCTACTGAATAGAAGGCCTATAGATGTAGACAAGTCATGGTTTTTGTACGTTCCTGTAGAATCTTACTTTTCCATGTAAAATCTTATGAACACGATTTTCTTTTTATAGGAAATAAAATAAACTCAATCAACTTGGCACATTCCATACGCTGTATATAGACTAGATAATAATAAAACACGAAATAGATTCTCAATATGCCTTCCTAATAATTCTAATAAATATAAATATCTAATACAAGAGTTAGATATTATGTGGTCAAAATTTGATGCTTGGAATAAGATTGAAAATTAGTCATTTAGCTAACGTTTGTTGATATTAACAGAAACTTTCTGATTTTAGTAAAACCAGAGAAAACTCCTATAATATTATTACTCCTATTATATTAATAACTATGCTATTATTAATTCTGTGGTAAAACCTACAGTCTTCACACAATAAAATTGAAATACAGGACGTCACACTCCGTCAATTTATTACTCATCGGACCGATAAGATAAGATTGTTAATGCTGGCAACATAGTATCGTTGATGATCATTGGAGATTTTCAGGACTGCACTCTGTCTCAGTAATTGAAGCAAACAGTCTGGAATAAAAGAGAGTAACAAATATAAAGCAGAGGAAATGGCCTATTTGTTCAGTAGTCTACACGAGGCTTTGTTCATTTGCCAATTTCATCGATGATTTTTTAGTGTATGATGGTGATAATCCGCAAAACCCAAAAGTAGAATTAATAATTTTACAGGATCATTATATAATAAAGTTTTACAGTAGTTCATCAGTGGAGGAATCATGTTTTTATCTTTTCAGCTTAGCCAGTAAGTGGTAGTTAATAGTTACAACAATTCATTCATAATAACGCATTCAATACCTAATCAAAAGTCCTCTTAATCAAAGTTGATCAAAATGATATCGGCACAGAGGCGAGGCGTCCGGTCATCTCTGGATTCGCCGATGACTGGACAGAAATTGATATGTTATGTGTATGTAATTAAATTGAAAATATTTAAAATAAATACAAAAAAGGTGAAGAAACCAAAAAAGAAATGTTTTTTTTGCGAGCGCGCCAAGTTTGAATAAAGTAGACTACTGCATCATCAGTTCCATCCGTTCTATGTGATTCTCAAAAATAAGCGATTCCAGTAATTTGGCATTGGTTACCACCACTCTTCTGCATCATTACTCTCCTCCCTCTCCCCGTGAACGATGCTGGAGTAAACAGTAAAAGACATCGCTATTTTCTGCGATTCCACTGTTCCGCGCCAGTGTTGTAAACCGTACGATAATTATTTTGTTTGCAATTTGTTATTGATGATGATGATGATGATTATTATTATTATTTCTTCTATGTTTGGTTTTGAAGCATCTAAATTTAAAAATCTACTTTGAGAAAATATTTAAGAACTGAAAATTTAGTGAAGTGAACAACTACAAGATTTAAAGTATTACGTATTAAGGTTACCTTATTTTTTCTCCCCTGTCATTTTGATGATGTACTTGTTGTATGAATCAATAAAGAATAAAGAATTTCATTTCAATTTTTTAAATTAATTCTAATTATTGAGGGCCAGTTTCCGAGCTTGAGATTTAGCCAAGTTCTAGACTTTTCAACTCTAGGATTTTGAATAGTGAGCTTATACTAGATGTCATCTTGCTCGATAAATAATTGTTATAAATGAAACATTATCTTTTAAGTAGGGAGGGGGGGGGTGCAACTTTCATTCAAACTTTCAATTGAATTATTGCTGGAGATGACTGAGCCAAAAAGTCACGCCTCGCCCCTGTATAGGCATCATCATTAAATTCACCAATCATCATTTTAACGATGAATTATTGTTGAAAATTCACTGAGCTGTTGACTAATAAAAAATTATAACCCTCAAATAATATATAATTAATAAAGATGATTTAAAATTCATCCTGAATCGTGCGATTTTCAAGAAATCAAGGTCACATGGCTTTCAACTGATTTACTTTGGTAAATAAAATGTACCAATTTTCATTCCAGTAAAACCTTCACCAAATGAATTGCTATAAATATCCTGTTTTATCAAAATCGTAGGTTTAGGCTACAGATGATTCAATAGAATGTACGATATAATTTAAAAGCCAAAGGCCTAAGTATGTAGCCTATCAGGCCCAGCGCATGCGGTCTGAATGTTTTTCAATAGTACATTTGTAAACCAGTTGCGTCTGAAACCAATTTGCAACCGGATCAGAAATTCAGTCTGCACACGGGTGTAGACTACTGGAAAAAGGCCGGTTGTAAATCAGTTACATCTATTTTATTGATATCGTGCAACTAGAGTCTGCAAAGCAACTGAAACCGCGGGCCCACTGTTGTATGCGATGGTTTGAGACTGGTCAAAAACTAGTTGCTTTGTTTGCGCCACCCACTTAAATAAATTGCCACGGTTGCAAAACAGCCAGACCGTTTGCTCTGGGCCTTACTCACCTTTACATATCTGTGTATTCCAAATTAAGGTTTGAAGCAGTTTTGGGCAAATGCCTGTTGTTTTTACCTGAATTGTATTTGCATATGAATAAATAAATAAAAAGGCATCTTAGTTGCATTTCACATCTGCAGCAATAATATTTATAGTTTTAATTTTTAGGAAAGCCAAATGCTCAATTTGTTGGAAAGGCAAAAAGCCAAATGGTTATCAGTAAAAATCTCTATTAATTTGAAGGAGCACACATACGATGTGATGTGAAAGTTCAGGTGCAAATGTACCAGTGAACCAAATTACTTTTTTTCTGTTAGGGATACTCTTAATTATCAAGAAATAAAAATGAAAAAACTAGAAACCCCTTTTTAGTAATTTTTATTCACAACATGTTTCAACTTTAATGTCGATTTCTTTTTGGGATGTATTTCTTTTTGTAATGTCGATTTCTTTTTGATGTTTTGGGATGTATTTGACTGTTTATTTATTTTTTGAATAAAGAATTTGAATTTCAAGAGAGAGTTGAAACATGTTTTGAGTAAACATCTAAAAAAATCAAATCAAATCAAGTTTTAATCAATGATATCACTTACATGGCAAATTCCATTATACAAATGATATTACAGATCATTGAATACAATACTGTTTGCTTAAGAAAAATCCTGTCTGCAAACAGGAGTGAAATACATTCAGAACTCAACTAAAAACGCTTATCTATAAACTCAAATGAAAATACTTATCTTAATTAAATTTAATTATCTTAATACATCCCACACACGAAGGGCACTTAGATTTTATATTTTTATCTCAGTAAACCAAATTTTGGCAATATTCAACATTTTAACATGACATCATATAGCCTAGTTGTATTTTATCAATAGCCTACTAAGTGATTAGGGAAATACATTCAGAACTCAACTAAAAACGCTTATCTATAAACTCAAATGAAAATACTTATCTTAATTAAATTCAATTATCTTAATTCATCCCACACACGAAGGGCACTTAGATTTTATATTTTTATCTCAGTGAACCAAATTTTGGCAATATTCAACATTTTTAACATGACATCATACAGTTGTATTTTATCAATAAGCTACTAAGTGATTGGGGCCTACTTCCGTTATACAGATTTGGCTTTCCACAGCTATTCTGCAAGAAAGATCGATTAACGAGAAGAAGACAAACTGTCGCCCCTTATTACTTCTTAATCAAATAACCAGAGAAAAATTCGAAAAAACTCGAGTAAGCGAGTGATTTTCCCTCTTCCTGTCCTCCACTACCCATTATCAATCCATTCATTTCGTTGGTAGATTGACTCACTAATAAATTCGGTGGTCGTTCGATTTACTTATTCCCTAATGACTGCTCAGGCACTTTCCCGACAAATGAATACAAATTACTACGCTGTCAGGAAAAGAAAAACGAAAACTGGGCTGTTACATTAAATCCGTTTGCCATTTTCCAATCAACTCTTTTTGAAAAGAGACAGATGCGGCCCCAATGTTCTGTGATGAAGAAACTCAGTAGAAATGTCTGAAGAAAGAGAGAACGAATCGAAAATTGGAAGGGCAGATTAAAACGGAGGTAGAACAAATAATAGCTCCTGGAAAGGAGAAGACGAAAGGATTGTTCATTCTTGAAAGACTCCTGTTGAATGGAATTCCGAGCAGTTGCAAAATTAGAAAAGCCTTCCCCTTTCTCATTAAGTCCTTATCTGCAAGTGAGTGACTCCATTTTTTTTTCAATGTAGTCAAAATAATTCTGATTTATAATTACTGTAATTGAATCGAGAAAGAATACTAATGCTTCATATGAAAACCTATTTGACTCCAGAGGGAGTTATGGAAACAATTTATTCGTTTTTGTGATAACTAAGAAATTTTTCCAAGGCAAACTTTTATAAAGTAATATATTGTCAAGTATCACATACTCATCAAACTCGTAAGCAATAAACCTGCTCCTCGAAGAGTCGGAGCCCAAACTATTTCATCAATGTTTGGTCTTGAGAAGGCATTTATCATTTTTTGTATTCATATCATCATCTGAGAAAAACTTGTTAGGAGTATTTGAAATATACACTGCTGAGCAGTCAAACCAATTATTTCCAGTAATAAAACCCAAATAGAAACCAATTTATAATATTATGGTCTTATTTACAAAAAAATATGTGTAACGCTAGTACGTCTTCAAATATTACACATTGGTCAGACAATCTTATGTTCTCCTGACCAAATACTATTCAAGATCTCAAATAAATCAGAAATTATTGGTGTTGGTATTTGAAACGTATGAGCTTCATATAAGTATCTGCCATACGCTACATAATAAAAGCAAAATATCAGAACTTGAACGGGAAATTCGATTCAAACACAAAATATGTTTATTCTAACAATACGACTTATGATGGGTAACAAACGAGATCAATAATCATGGATCAGCCCAATACTAAGTTGGCATGATCAGTTGATGCAAAATAGTTGATCCCTCTGGTGTAACAATACATGAATCAGGTACAAAATGTCAAAGAAAACGAATAGAAAGTACGCTTTATCAGTTGATGCAAAATAGTTGATCCCTCTGGTGTAACAATACATAAATCAGGTACAAAATGTCAAAGAAAATTAATAGGAAGAAAATGAATTAGGAAATAGGATATTTAACTCGCATCTTTGTTGCACTTTAGCTAGAGACATAGAGAAATAGAAAATACAAATAATAAAAAATACAAATATTACTCCTTATATTGTACAAATTCCACTACAGTACATTGTATCATTATATTACTACCTTGCTAGTGAGTGAGTATACGATAGTGAGGTCCACGTTATAATGGCAGTGGAGAAAGGTAGGAGAACAACGTTGCCGATCATCACTGTCTTGTCAATGCCTTCATGACGGTAGCTGATACAGGTTTATTTATTGTTCTCTATCGTTTAAAATAATCAATTATATTTTATTGAGCAAGAAATTATATTTTTCTATTATTTCATAATGAATTTTCATAACTAAGATAATTATTTTGTTAATTAATTATTATTTCTACTTTGTCAAAAGCCGATCTGGCAATAGAGCAAAGCGACAAGGAGATAGTGCTATCCACTTTTTTGAATGAAAGACAAGGATAGCAATACCATTGCTAATCAAACACTGCCATTATTACGTGGACCTCACTATAGTTGTCATGCTTCACAAAGATAACTCTTTAATAAACGTAATATTGGGGGACCGAGCTTTGCTCTGGAGTGTAAAAGCATAGAAAATTTGTAACGAAAGATTGAATTTATAGTTTATATTTATTTATTCATTTTCTCAGTCGTACAATTATTTTTACAGTTATATGAGGAGGCTCAACAGGCTTATACCCAAAAACTGTCCCTTTTCAAATTTATGCTACAGTCCAAATCAAAATCTAGGGTAAGCTACTATCACTCATCAAAATTTTTATCACTCATCACTCATCATTTTCAGTTTGAGATCTGACCGAAAGTGGTTTGTCTTTTGGCGAGTTGCTTATCAACAGCTGATTAGCGAGCGTAAAGAAACTTTTCTGCGCATGCGTGAATGATTTGCAAGCGTAAAGAAAATCTACTGCGCATGCGCAGATGGTTAGCGAGCGAAAAAGTAGATTCTCCTCAGAAATAAGCTGTTTTACGAGGAGAATTGAGTATGTAAATTCTTTCTTTATGCGCAGTTGAAGAAAAATAAGTTTTTCATGCTGAATTTTTCTTCTCGTGAGATCAGCTGAATGATCACACACACTCGTTCATTCAATTCCTTTACGGTTTCGAGAGATGACAAAATTTCCAGCTGTTTTTCCAAGGACGTATTTATCCTTTTTGATGTCCATCAGCGAGTTATCCCAGGGTTGAGACCTAGTGCAATCGAATTTTCATATCATAAACCTACTTTGTGCCAAATTTTGTGAGAATCTTTAGAGCCGTTTTCGAGATCCGGTCACATACAGATATATAAACATAAAAACATCTAAACAGAAATTGCTCGTTCAATAGTATAGGATAATAGATAAGTCTAATAAGTCTAAACGTATAAACGATAAGTCTAATAGAGATCAACGATGTAGGAAAGAGAGAGCGTGGAAAGGAATGAGTGAGAGCATAGAGAAAAGATTACTAAAGTAATATCTAATCTCTGTTGGTATGGGAGATATGAAGTGAACGTGAGAGAGAGCGGACCAACGGACGGACAGAGATCGATAGGGACGATGCGTTGCTGGGCAGAAACGTGCTTAGTGCTTAGCCTGGTGCATTTGGGCTTGCTGTCCACTGGCGGGGCGGATTATTGCCGACGGATTTGTGGCCACTACAGACTAGACGCACCACCAGTGACCAGTATCATCAGCCTCATCAGCTCAGAGTGTCATTCGCGGAAACGCCGCTTTCCAAATGGAAAACCGATCCAAAATCACATCATTTACGAATGAGCAGAGAAAACGCATACTCTGTTTATTGGATTGTTTCATTGTATTGTATAACTTGCCCGAGATTCGACATGTGAGAGACGAAACGTTTCCTTGAAATCAGAATGAATAGAGATTGAGTATACAGTAACCTACAACAATAAATTTTGTAATCTACATGTTTTTTTTATTTATAACTTGATGGGGATTCGAAAATGATGATTATAAATAGCAGTGGTAAGGAAGTTTCTGTAATTTAACTGCACGAAAATACGTATTCACTTATTTCTCATTACTTCTTCAGCTTTGCTGTAAAACAGATTAGATAGCTTCTCAACTACAGCTACAAGCTACAAGCTTCTTCAACTGCTGGACCGTCTTTATTCTTTATTGATTCATACAATAAGAACATGATAGGGAGAAAATAAGGTAACCTTGTGCTATTCCTCTCCCAAATTTAGATAAAGTTACACACAGATAAGGTTCATTCTCCTCTTCTGCATAGTTCATAATTAACAATACAGTCAACTATGATAGCTTAGGAATATTTTGAAATAGGATAAATTGATGTACGATTTGTAGGAAATTTTGGAGAATGATTTACAACCAAAAGTTCTGAGTTGTTTTGTCCAGTTGTGTTTGAACTGGAGGTGGTTGACATTACATAGGTCATTCGTAAAATATCTGAAATAATGTGTTTAACGTTCACCAAGTTTTCTCACAATCTCATGGAACGACTGACTAGCCTTTTTCACATTAATTCCAGAGTTGAGTGTGAGAAAGGTATTGTCGTGGATGTATACATTCATAACAACGACGGTACGTCGTGATATTCGGTATATCACAACTTCCACACCAGCAAACCAGCATGTAGCGATTTTCGCAACAACGCTGTTATTGAGAGTCAGATGAAACAGCAATTCTTCGTGATTTATGAATTTAGATCTTGAAGCTTTTTGTAACTGTTTCAATTGAACACTGTTCTACTGTTAGTAGTAACGAAGTTTTTAAGCTCATTGATACGCTTGGCTGAACTTGCATTGCTGTTGGGGAAGCATTCTTTGTGTAAATGAAGCGTATTAATTTAGAGCAAGATAGACAACGACGATTCACCCAAGAACACTGATAACAGATAACAAAGCCAGCAGGCGGCAAAACACAGGTAGATAATGATTAGGCGTGTGGCGTGGCTCGATGCTCTGTTGCCAGATTTCTCTTCATACGCGTACAAAATTGAAGCTCTTTTCTGAAGCTGGTTCTAATAAACTGAAACTGTGAAGTGCTGTGTGACTCATGGAGCTTACATAATTCACTCGATTGAACAAATTTAACTCATTGAATTGTTTTAGCCATGCACTTGGTGCTCAACAAAACTTCAAGACTGTTTATTTTTGATTTTGAAACTCTTAGAATATATCTGTATTACTTGATATTAAATTTATTTTGCAGTGGAGTGGTTAGTCTTTATAGCATCTCAGCGTCAGGCTGTAGACCTTTTACAAAGTTGATGTGTAATAAACCATAGATAATCCACTCAGTTTAGTTTGATAAGAAAATTGCATTATTTTATCAGTCAATAGAGAGGCGAGAATATTCATCAATGTTGTACCCATGCATTGTAAAAATAAGCGCTACACTATTTTGTTAAGGATTAGTAAAATTAGTAAAGTTAGTGAAATCTCTTCTTATATGACTGCTACAATAATTATTTCCATTTAGCAGATGATCAAAAATGTGAACTTTTCCTTGTTTTTACTAGATCCATGATAAGTTTCACAATAGACTTTTCCCTGTCGGTCGAAACAAACTCAATAAAAAGGAGCTAATAAGAGATAAATGGCTCGTGCTCTTCATTATAGCCTACTGACATTGAACATTTTTGAAAATTTGCATTCTGTTCTTTCAAATAACAATTTCCTCCTATTATAGGTGAAAGCTGGAATTTAGCACTTTAAAATTTAAATTTTGGAATATTTAACTGTAATAATAATTACTGTATGCGTAGTACATGGAACAAAATTCTAATCGAGTAAATGAACTCGCTAGTCGAAGATATTTGCAGGGTACCTCACTCAAAATACTGTACATTTACCTACTCTCCAAAACACCTCCGTCGAATCCGATTGTATTCTTCAGTTTCTTGAAAGGAGAGTCCAATAATATTTTTTTATTTTTCCATCCAAAAGTTTTTCATTTTTTGTCCTACAAAATAGCCTACTAGGAAAACAAATTGATCATTATATATGAGAGAAGGAAATAACAATAAACCAGTTAGATCCTTTATACGATCAAACCACGCAATAGTTTCTCCAATATACTAGATACTACTAATTCATAGTATAGTAAGTGTACCTATCTGGAGAGTTGAGTGACGATACCCACTTGGTCACTTCTCGCCACTTTCTTGATCCTACGGTTTATTTTTGTTCTCTTGAAGAGGAATCGATACTCTGAATGGAATTGAGCCCTGACTATGATACCAAAGGTTCTACACAGTTGTCAGCATGGGCTTTAGGCACTACAGATACAGCCACAGTACCATAAAATCTGAACATTTTAGTCAAATTTCAGGCTTTGTTAATTAGACATTTCCCATAAAGAATAAAATTTTAGAATGGGGAAATAATTGAAATGTTACTGGTTTGCGAAACGTATAAAAATATTCTCTATTGATCCATACAACATCAAAAATGATAGGGAGAATAAAAATAAGGTAACCTTGTGCTGTTCCTCCCCCAAATTTAGATAAGGTTACACATAGTCCGGGATAGGATAAGTCTTTTATTTGTTCACTTCACAAAATTTTCAGTTCTTAATATTATCACTTTATTTATGTTATTCAAAAACCTTATGGATTTCAGAACTTCTATTTGAATTACTTTTTATATCTAAGGCATTCCGGTGTTTCATCAACTTTTTTCCTCCTTGACGACTTAATGTAAGAAATTCAATAAATATTATTTCCTGTGCGATCCGAGAGTCCAAGAGTATGCTAAGCATTTTACCTTTCCCCAAGATAAATCTGAAGCTTTACTATCAACCATTTTACTTCTCGCGATAAACTATAGGAAGTGTGATTCAGTATCAGTGCTCAGGTGGTAGACAAAAAGCAAACTGGCAAGGATCATTGTGGATGAAGGAGACTTTGCTCACTGTTCACCAAAGTACCGCAAGTAGAGAGCGCAAATAAACAAATCTGGCCAATAAGAGTCAATATTTCCTCTCCGACCCCCGCCCCGACCATGGATGAGAGTGCGGTAAGTAAGTAAGTCAGTATGTACACTAAGTAGGAATAAACAGAAGAGGAGGCAGTAATAATAGATGATTGAGCAGCGGTGCTATGGAACGGCCAAATATTTGTCAACCGTTGTCAATTGTGTAACTAAGCCATCCGACAACGACGACGGCGGAGAAGACTTCGATCGACGTCGCCAGCTAAGTCGAGCAAGCGTGAGTCGCCCCTTCAAGGCGAGTCCATTCCCCCGTTACCGAGTCCAGACTCTAGTCACTCTTCACCATTGCAACCAAGCTGACTCGTCACTTGTCTCGGTCTCAGTCAGTGCCCTAAATATCCCCCCACCACACAAGAACTGCAGCAGTATCTCCCTTCTGGAGACTCTCCCTTTCTAGCGTCGTTTTCTTGTTCGCTAGAAAGTCTCCCTAGGCTTTCCTTCCTCCTTCTTTCCCCTCCATCCTGCTCTGATGAGCAGAGCCCCCAACCCTTTAGGCACCCTCCCTTCTCACCCGCCGTCTTTCCGGCAAGACGCTCCACTTGTTTGCTCTACACATTTTACCCTTATTACTGAACGATGCCGCTTTCATCATCCTCATCCTAGTCATTTTTGTCATCATTATCATCGTCATCATTAGCAACATCATCATCGTAGTAATTTTTGTCATCATCATCATCATCAGTAGTCGTCATCATAATCATTATCAACTTGACATCCATCGTCTTCTCATTTACATGCTGCATCTCTGTTTTTGCTCTTCAGCTTCAATATCCCGAGTCAGTTACCAATATCCTGTGTCATTTACTTCCCATAAATAGTCCACATTTTTTTCGATGCATTTCAACCAGTATGTTCATTGTTGTACTTAATGAATGCACTGTAACATGGTACAACAAGAGTTACTTTTCCCTACGTATCTTGCTTCTTTCCTTCTTTCTTCCCTCTCTCACACACTTCCCCTCATTCAGCCTATCACTCTTTTTTCTACATTGACAAAGGAGCGAATTGAATAGTTAACATATTCAATCAACCTTGAATGCAATTTTTAAGAGAAGCTCAAAAGCACATTATCCTGTTATTAAAAAATCGAAATGCAGTCATTTATAGTCTGAATGCAGTGTTTATAAATTCGGTGTTGGAATGACAAAATTGTGTTCTAATTCATCGACGTTCAGAATGGATCAATAAATTATCAGCTCAAAATATCACACATGGTATAAGGGAGCGGTTGACTCCGTGTTCCCGCTGATATCTGCTTATGTCTGATGGACGAGTGATCACTTGATTAACAGACGATTACAGATTAGAATTTTGATTAGATTCAGAAAACGTACAAGAATGAATGTGCTTGAAACAATAATTACATCATGGCAATGGTTATCGTACAAAAAAACCGTGCTATTGTTTCTCCAGTAGGCTTCGAATGGTGTCTTCTCGAGGCCTGTTCTCGCTTACGAGTTCCAAAATTAATTCCTGGTGGTTCGTCACTTCAAGACTACAAAAAAATCAAATCCCTCCCAATTTCAATGGATACTTCATGAACCATGTTTTTTACGAAAATAGGTGCGCACTTTCAACTTATTTCTGTCGATTCTATTCAAATGACCAATACCTCTATTTTGCAGTTTCTCTCACACAATTAGCTCACATTGGCTGCACGGTAGGCCAACTCCACAAACGCAATGCTGCAAGATCTGCACAGACTATAGTTGTGAATTAAAAATGTACACCAGTAAAATGTACATGTATATCCGTGTTATGGGATGGGGACGCTAAATTTTCTATCCCCGCTGAAGTATCAAGTATGACAGTCGTAAGGCTTGGATGATTGATATATTCAGGTGGGGTGGGACCTTCCCGCAAGGGAATCCCTACCAACAAAAGTCATTCAAATTTACTTCACTTTATTTATTGTTGAATAATTATTACTTTATTAAATGTTGAATGATGACTCAGATGTGGAGTTAAATTTTAGAATCAGTCTCATTATCTGAGTTATCAAGTACCTGGCTACCTTCTATCTCTAGCCTAAAAAATGGTTGTAAATACAATTGTATGAATTATTCACAGCATACTTTTTACAGACAACATTCCCAATCTCTATCGCTTTTCAGTGATTTTTTTTCTGAACGATAGTCTCGATACTTGACGTGCTATTCTCGGCCAAAGAGCAGCTACAGGCCTACACTTTTTGTTGTGTCTTTGAAGACAGAGACTCCCGATGTGAAGTGCACCTGAAGGGCTGTGGGGTGAGAGGGGGTTGTTGGTTTGGGTAAGTAAGTAGTGTGTTAAGTGGTGAGCTCAGAAGGTAGGCACTCAACTTGATCGCAGTCTAGATGTGGACCACCCACGACTTCACACCCAGCTTGCACCTTGTGACTTGTGAGGCCATCCTTTAAAAACTACAATTTGCTTAGGACACGGCGCTCATGTGAAACTGGGCCGGCCAGTTTGTGTTTACTAGATAAAGGCCGCCATAGAATCGTATAAAAAATAGTATCTCTTCAAAAAATGTGAAGTTTTGTCGATAATTAAATATGATTATAAATGTTGGTTTTCTCCAAAACCAAAGTATAAATCTTCCAAAATTCTAGCAACACAGTATTTTCCATGATTAACTACAAGTATATAATATATTATTCAAAAATTCACTTCACTTGTATGGGCTACTTTATTTAAATTAATAAAAATCAATATGAAACATGTAGTACCATTTTTATTTAAAACTTTAAAACATTTCAACGACTAGTTGCGACCTACTTTCGACCTACTTCAAGTTAACTTGATAATGGCCAAAGTAGGTCGAAACTAGTCGTTGAAATGTCTTAAAGTTTTAAATAAAAATGGTACTACATGTTTTATATTGTTTTTATTACTTTATATTATTCAAGTGTATATCATACTGTACAAGTTTATAATTTTCAAGTACATTGTACTGTTATGGTATGGCTTTTCACTGATTTTAGACATTTTATTTTTTAGTACGTTTCTTATTTCTGTAGTAGCCTAGCCATCGTTTCGCACACATAAATCTAGGAAATCTAGATTCATTGAATCTATTCAAACCCACACTAACATACTGGACATTCCCACCTTTTATGCAGTGTTTCTGAAATAGACCGACAAACGTCGTGACGAGTAGCTTCATTATATCAAAATAAGGGAACAGGTTCCGGTAAACAAAGGTTCTAACATGCTTTGTGAGATGAAAACATTTTTCTTCAAGTTTTTATTGCATGTATTTGCTTTTTGAGGCAGCCTCATAAGAGTATTAATATAATGATTGAATGAGTTTTCTATAGTACCTATTTACCTATAATAGTACCTACCTAATTTTTATGATACCTATCTGAACATGATAAAAATATAGGATAAGATTTGCGGAGGTGGAAATGACGGGTGAATGGATGCGAAAGAATGCAACTAATGTTTGTAATGTAAAAGTAACGAGACAAAAATTATAAATACAAAAACATAAATATGAATACTCAATTGAAATGCCGTATTTTTCGTGAGAAAATAAATTGAGAAATGATAATAGAACATGGTGTGTTTACCACTTGGCAATAAAAATTCCTTGGACTGGCTCTAAAGGACTATTATCCAGCCAATTATGCCATTTCAATGGTCTTGAATAAATACAGAGACACTATTCAGCAGCTTGGTTTTGGGAAACTATCTCAGTTATAACAATAATTCAGTAGTAATCATTCGATCACCAAACCATTCACAGTTCAACATCGCCAATCTACTCCTTGACTGACGCGTGAGAAAGATAAACCTAATCTATAAAGCAGATAAACACAAAACAAATAAACAAAGCCACTTTCCTTATCAGTCTGTGAACTGTGATTTAATCTAGAACGGAAACGGCCAAGAAATCAGCTATGGAGAATCAGTTCTGAGGTGATTGGCCGGTAATGTTTTATAGTTTTTTTCAGAATTATTAATTCATGAGAAACGTGTTAATTCATGTTGTAAATAGTGTTTAATGATAGAATTTAATGGATAATAGTCATTTATCAACGTATATTTACTTAGCAAAGCACTGGCTGGAAGATCGTACGGGACCTTTAGTGAGGTCCACGTATTTGCTTGACATTGGTGCTGCTTTCCATGTCTATCTTAAACAAAGCAGATTGCTTTGTCTTTTTCTAGCTCCGCAACGTTGCCAGATCATTCTGTAACAATGAAGAAGTATCATCATCATCTTACGTACAAGGATTAGGTTAATACCTGTTCCGACTTACAAACAGCTTATTAATATATATATTTCAATTACAAAATTACGCTATAATTTATACAAGTAGTGTATTTATTGCCATCTCTTCCGTGGCCTACCAATAGATCTTTTCCCTGTCGGTTTATAGTTCAATATCTGTAGAGGAAGCCTTTCTGCCGGCATTCTTTCCACATGGTCTTTCCACTGCTTCCGGTATTGTGTGACTTTTTCCAACAAGCTGTAAATTCCTAGCTCTGCTCGGATATCATCGTTTCTGATGTAGTCCCTTCTATCGCAGCCCTTGGTTCTCCGGAGGAATCGCATCTCCGCCGCCTGCACTCTACTCTCTAGGGGTTTAGTTGTAACCCACGACTCGCTTCCGTAGAGGAGGACTGGAGCAGCCATTATTCTATAAAATTTCATTATAGTTTCTCTCCGTGCTTGCTTCCCCAAGGTTCTGCTAATATTGCCACATACCACTTGAAATTTTCCAATCTTTTTCTCGATATCCAAATCTTCACTATAACTGATGTCGCATCCTAAATATGTATATTTCGACACTTGTTCCAGAACTTTGTTGTCAATCACAATTTTTGACCGGGTTGGATGTTTACCTGTGAAAGCCATAACTTTTGTCTTGTCTATTGATATTTTAAAATTGTACTCTTTACAAATTTCGTTAAGAACATAAACTGATTTTTGGAGGTCATTTTCACTGTCTTGAATAATCCACAAGTCATCAGAAGTATCATTAATTAACAAAATATTAAATCTCATTCATAAAAGTTTATTATTTAATCACTGGGAATAGCTATTTATGTATAAGAGCGTAAAACGCGACTTTATTGCTTGAGCTAGACAGTTATCGCGCTGCATTACATGTCGCTGTAATTTTGCAAAAGCAATATAGAAGTTTTACGCTTGAATTACATACAATGTTTTATTGGGGAATAAAGGTATAATTAAATATTTTAAACAAGAATGAACAAATAATATCACATCAGATATCCTCTAAAGAAGGCAGTGGCAAGACAGAGAATTGACAACGCTGTCTCCAATCTTTCTCCACTGATATAATAACATGGATCACACTATAAACAATCAAATCTGTATGATTTTTCCAAAACTCGCTGATTGTGGCCGCAGTTGTGGTGGCTCTGAATAATAAGCATTTTATAGTACCTGTATTATAGCACCCATGCACTGAGACTTAATGTGGTGAGAAATGAAAATAAATGTTCAAATTCAAATTCAAATGTCTTATTTTTGCCTGACATTTTACAATGTATAAGCTCGTCATGAAATAGAAATACAATATACATTATATATGACACATAACTCATCATACAGAGCAACAATACTGAGTACGGTATACTCAAGTTTGTACAATAGTCAAGATAAGTACAAATGAAATGAACTATTGAAATCTAACAATACAGTATAAGATTTATAATCGAGTCCCTGGCTAAGTGCAATCAGTAGATTCGTATAATAAGCATCTTAAAGGACCTAGGCTATATCATAGCACTCAACTCACGTGTTGAGAAATTGAAAAAACAATTTTTGAACATTGATCAAAGACAAGAACAAATTCAATGAATCACTTGAAAAACATACAATACAGTATAAGATTTATAATCGAGTCCCTGGCTAAGTGCAATCAGTAGATTCGTATAATAAGCATCATAAAGGACCTGTATTTTAGCACTCAACTCAACAAAATAAGATATTGAAAATAAATATGAGAATAAATGGAATGAATAATTGAAAACTTACAATATAATTTTTTTATAACCGAGTCCCTGGCTAAGTGCATTCAGTAGCTCTGTACAATACGCATCTTAAAGGACCTCAACTCAACTCATCGTGTTAAGAAATTGAAAATAAATGCTTGTACAATAGTCAAGATGAGAGCAAATGAAATGAATTTATTATATAAAAGCTTACAATAGAGTACAGAGTGTTTCAGAGAAACTGGAAATTTTGAAAGTTGAATAATTTTAAGAAAAACAAATCTTTAAATAAAGTGTTTCATATCATTCAATAGTAAAAATAATGCCATTTTAGAATAAATAATACGGTAACATTTATTTTTTGAAGATGAGATCTTGCAGGTGTGTTCCTTTTCTACGCTAACATTCCTGTAGTCTCTTCATCACATTGTCCATGGTTTGACGTAACATTACCGTACAACTGCAATTTGAAGTCGCTTCTCGAATCTTGGATTGACGTAACATTACAACTGGAATTTAAAATTGCTTCTCGAATCTTGGCTTTCAATTCTTCCGTGCAGAATTGAAAGCCAAGATTCGAGAAGCGGTTTCAAATTCCAGTTATAATGTTACGTCTAACCACGGAAGAAGCATAAAGTGTTTCTTTCATCTGTGGTCTAACCATGGTCAATGTGATGAAGAGACTACAGAAATGTTTGCGTAGAAAAGGAACACACCTGGAAGATCTCATCTTCAAAAAATAAATGTTACCGTATTATTTATTCTAAAATGGCATTATTTTTACTATTGAATGATATGAAAAACTTTATTCAAAGATTTGTTTTTCTTGAAATTATTTAACTTTCGAAATTTCCCGTTTCTCTGAAACACTCTGTATAACATTTATAATCGATTCTCTGGCTAAGTGCATTCAATACATTCAGAGCTCTGTAACCTGATCTAGTGAGCTGTAGAAAAGTCAAATACCAATAGTATCCAGCGCCCAGCAAGAAGGGAAAGGCCATGTTTGTACTTGGATCGTGTCCCTCATTCCACATTCATTCGATTTGTGAAGAATTGGAAGGGAAAATAGAGAAGAGGTTGTAAGTCGGAGATTAAGTGGCCCGCTGGCTCCGTCTCCTTCTTGCGTTTCCGCTGGTTGTTCTCTCCACTTGGCCTGTACTATCCTTGTTCCGTTTCCTCCTTTTCTAATCGGTTCGAGGAGGACATTCCTTCCAGCAAATATTGAACGTCCATCCTGTAGGGTCAATATTTGTGCCAGGGCCCGGCAAAAGAGCACACACCGCTCCATTAGAAGCCGACAAAGAATCTGTTCCGAGACATCCTGTATCCTCCCACCAGCCATCCTGTCCTACGATTCCACTTCCAACTGGAGTTGGTGGAGCTCAATGCAAGAGAACCAATCCTGTCCTACGATTCCACTCTCAAATGGAGTTGTTGAAGCTCAACGCGAGGACATCAGCTGTGACCAAAACATATTCCAAGTACCACACAATGCATTAGATCAGTTTTCTCACAAAAATATTCCAAGTATCACAAATGCATCGAACCCGATTTTCAAAAAGTGTGGTCTGTAACACTATTTTAGGGGGGCCGTGAAAGCTTCACAATACCTGTCCAGGGGTCTTGTTTTTTTTGTCAATCTGATTGAATCAAATTTTGTTTTTATTGAATTGAAACTGATTCATTTATCTGATACATGTGGAGTGGAATTTTCAAATCAAAATCTAAATTACCGGTATTTAAAGTTGATGTACTTTTTGTGGCGGAGTATATTTTCAATGTCGAATACTTAATGTGTTAGTGATTATAGTCCTCAAAATTGCCTTTGAACTAAATCAGATTTCAAGAAATCAAAACCAGTAGGCCTACACTTTTGCCTTTTTCGAATTTTACTACATAGTATCAGTATACAGTACACCAGTAGGCTACCTTCTTTAGTAAAATATTTCTGAGAATCCTTCTAAGATTTAGAAGGATTTTATTGACGTATTGAAAGTTGAAGACTTTCTTGTAGCGGAGTATAATTATTTTCAATGTTGAATACTTTTGTTTTAGTAATTCTACTCTCTGAATTTCTCTTTGATCAAAGCCAGTACATTTTATTGTCTCTTTTCTGTTTAGGGCTACTTGTAATATAAATAGAAATACAAATCTCAGTACCCTTTTTTGAATTCAGCCAGTACACTTTTGCCTGTTTCAAATTTTGTATCCAATCAGTATCAGTAGGCTATTTTCTTTTGTTGAAGAATTCAAATAATCGAGAATTCAATAATCAACCAATAAAAAGGTCCAATAATCAAGACGGTTCTCGGTTGTTTTGTCTTTGATGGAGCTCATCTTTCCTCAATCTATCTCACTCTCCTCCATCTCTCTTGTGCACTCCAGAACGCATAGAACAAACATAAAAATACCTATAAACGAAACTGGAAATCTCCACTCCACTCCTTCGGACTGCAACGCTAGCCGAACAGCCAACCAAAAGTCACCGTTGAAGTTGAAAAATATCTCCACTTAGATCAGTTTGCGTCATTAACTGAACAAACTCATGAATATTTATCATCTCGTCCTCCTCCCACCATTCCTCCCCAATGCGCCTTATTATTATGATTTCCCGTGTACTATCTATTGGTCCAAGCCTCCAAGCCCACTTCATAAAGTCATTCTTCATAGTTTACTTTTCTGCAGGAAAGATTCAGAAATTTAACGATTTTGTAAAAGCTGCATACAAATTTATCCGCTACACACGCACATTTCCCACCTATACTATTGCAATAAATAATACTACAGAAATAGCATTGCAGACGACCACAGATTTAAGCCATTTCTTGTTTATTTAGTCTTTGGTACATAGGAAATATATTACGTAATACTTCCACACTCCACAGGGCTTAAAAAAATTGCCCAAAGCAAAATAAGGTGTATCAATGACTCTTCCTTTGAATTATTCAGTTGTTGATCTCTTCCTCTGAATTGTACAAAAATATAGAAAGGAGGGTGATAAGAGAACCTCGTATATGTAGAACCTGCATTATATTCGAATAGATACTGCATTTGTTCTCTATAGTGACAAGTGCTAAATACTGTGTAAATTCACTAGCAACAAGTGATTTTACTTGTTAAAATCGACTAGTGATTTTACTTTTTTTATGTCGACATAATAAATTATGTAAATTCATAATAATTAGTGTAAATTCACTAGCGACAAGTGATTTTACTTGTTAAAATCGACTAGTGATTTTACTTTTTTTATGACGACATAATAAAAAAATGAACTCTGTGCTGGAGAGAAGCACTTTGTGGTTTATGCCCTTTCTTTTTGCACTTGTTTTTCCCTTCTATAATTATATGCATTATATCTATTCAAAAGGACTGCCAAGATCTTGGCTAAACGCTGCTTTCTAATAGTATCCTATTCTCTGAGGATCGTGTCCTCATGAGGCCTGGACTTATACGTAAGAAATAGGATGATTTTGGTAGTTGAAAGGACCTATGGGTAAACCAGGTTTGAGGAATTACAAGAATACTGGATAAATTCACATTATAAACATGCGTACATTGTACATCTACATTATGAACGTACTGAACTAATGAATACTATCGTATCATACTACCGTATGAACATTCATCATCCGGGAATAATTGTATAGAAGTATTGAAGACATTCAGATGTTTCTCAAGTGCTGCAAAGCATTCAAAATGGTATTCATTGTCCGGGAATAATGGTATAGAAGTATTGAAAACATTCAAATGTTTTTGAAGTGTTGCAAAGCATTTGAAACTCAATGTGAATTGATGTTATTATGAGTACACAGTACAGAAACCAGTGATTTTTTTTTAATATCAATGTAAGTCTCTGTTATTCTCTAGCTATGAGATGCGATGAATTACGTATTCATTCGAACATGATAATTCATTTTCACGGATGTTGCCACACCTTATTATGAAAGTCATATTGGAGAAACCCAAACAGGAAACTGACTGATTTCGAAGCAAGCAATATTAGCCGAGCTTTTGAAGCGATCAGAGCTCTTTTACAAGCTTTTTACATTTTCTTGGAAGTTCGATTGAGGAATAGTAATGATTGTTTGTTCCATCAGTTTTCGAAAGCCTGGAAAATGAACTCTTATGTGAGTTTTGTAATCATGTTGAAATCATTCTATTTGCTATATGTCAACGATTTTTCCTTGAATGCTGTGATTGGATTATTATACTAGCCGCAAATTGAGAAGCGACGTAGCGCGCTTCTGCTAGATGATTTAATATCATTATTGATGCATAAAGGTAGGCGCACACAGATCGTCATCGGACGGACGGCACGCATCGGACGGATCGGACGATTAGATTTGATGCATTGTTTTCAATTCGAGTGCGCATACTTATCCGCATCATACAGGTATGAGCACTCCAATTGAAAACAATGCATCAAATGTAATCGTCCGATCCGTCCGATGCGTGCCGTCCGTCCGATGACGATCTGTGTGCGCTTACCATTATATTCATATGATATTAATCCGTTTAGCTGAACCGCGTCATGGTGTGTTAACGACATGATGTCGCCTCTCAGTTTGGGACAAAACTTATACAATTTACATTACTGTACAGGATGGGTTCGATAAGGAGTTTGAATTCCAAAAATTGATCTACAGCTAATAAAGTTGAAAATTCAACTATGATTTGAAACGTTTAAAATTGAACTAGAGTTGAAAAAATAAACTTTGAAAAGGTGCATTGATTGCAGATATTTGTTTCCAGCATTCTCGTTTCTTTTTCTTCAAAAGCCAGTTCATTCTCTTTAAATCCCCCTTTTATCATTACTTCTTTCAACCTCCCTTTATCGTCTTCTACTAATTTCATATTACAATGAAGTCTAGTTTTTAGAAATCTTTCAGGTGAAATTGGAAACTCCAAATAATCATTGAATTTGCTTTCGCTTTGAATTTTATGTTCTCTTTCTTTTCGACTCTGGAGTAGAGAAAACCCGGTTCAACGTGTGTGCATAATAAATTTTAAATAATATTTTTGACTCGACTTGAACTTCCCACAGGAAAATCAAGTTTTCCGATGTGCGATATCCAACTAACTAATAGATCGAATTATTATGTTCTAGCTTCCAGTTATAAAATAATATTCGTCATTTTCCTATTTTAACGTAACTAAAATGCTAAAATGAAGTATTAAATCAAAAATAGCACTTCTGTAATGAATAAGGCCCAATTCACACTGCGGAAGTGACATGGCGCTGGCGTGGCACTGACTTTTTGCGTTTCACCACGTCGACGTCACTCTGTTCGCATTGAACCAAATATGTTTATATGTCACCGCCACGTCTGTGCCTCGTCGCCTTCACGTCACTTCGGTGTGAATTGGGCCTTACTCATGTGAGTGATGTGAAATTCGTTTATTTCACAGTCTCAATTCAGACTTTTGTTTGAAAATACCTTGAAACTATTACTTTAAACAATTTTCTATATTCAGCTATTTCTATAAACTTTTACAGAAGAGAATTACTAGCATCGCCAAAACGTCAATTATTTTTATTATTGAAGCAATCTAGTTTGTTTTTGTGACATAGCAGAGAGACAGCTCTTGTTTGAAGGCCAACGTATATGACTAGATAGGTGTCGTTTGCAGTCGCAAGGGGATTTCAGGAGGAGGGGGGTGAATTGGAGGAAGTAATGTTGGTGGGAGGAGGGGGATTTAACGGTGAAGCAAGAGTGGGAAGGACACGAAAGGTGTTGCCTTTCAATATTTTTCCCCTGAGGGTATGTTTGCATAGTCGGCTATTTGCTTGCCGCCTCCTGCCTTCCCCTCCCCCAACAACATTCCCCCCTGCACCCCCTAGCATCGCCCCCTTCACCCCCTCCGTGTCGTGTTGACAAACATGGCGTCTGGCATCTTGGTGACGTAAGCATTTTCTCGGCCTTCTTACAAAATCAATACACTAAGGTTTGGAATTTTACCTAATGGGCTTAAGCTGCTAGAATAAAAGCTGCGACCATGAGATGGATAAGCATGAGAGAAAGAGAGTGAGTGTGTGAGAGGTCAGATCAGAGACAGAGAAGAGACGAGGAGCGTCGAACTGGTTTTGTCCTGTTTCCCCTTTTCACTTCCCCCCTCATTAATTCACTACATTCATGGATTGAACAAAACTTCCTTATTGGGCTTATTTATTTGGATTTTGTCAATTTATGAAATATCAATACATATCATAAATTAAAACCTATTAATTTGAGCTTGAGCATGGATTTTTGTAAAGATTTTTAAAAATGCAATTTTTATGTCTGAATTTGAGATAAATGATCAGTTGCAGTTGATCTAATTTTTTCACTGAATTATCAGGCCTTGATGCTAATTATAAGTTCGGTTGAGAATTCATGATAGGGGTATTGAAGGCCAATCAGCAACAATGTTACAATATTTTGAGCCCTTACACGAGCATACGTAGAAGACTAGTATTTCAGAGAAAATATTACAGAATGAAATTCAATGAATAATACTATACTTGAGAAGATGCTTAAGAAATTAATTAAAAATAAGATTAAACTAGAACAAAGTGCAATGAGAATACTCTACAACTCTACCATCAATATAATTAATTTGTAAGCTTAATATGATCCCCTAATGTAAGCTATCCAATCCTCGTGAAGCCTAAGCTCAGAAACGGAATAAAAGAAAATTAAAACGCAAATAGCATGACGTCACAAACTTTTTTTGAACAGTTTTACAAAAACCTATAAGCCTTTTTCCAAAACAATATTAATGTATTCAGATTGGTGTTACTATTTTGAACTGGTTCACCTTTTGAGCTAAGCTGATTGATTCGTAATTGCCAAGTTGACACAGCGTTGTTAATATCAAATTTAAGAAGAAACTAATAAAGTGAAAGAAGATTTACAAATCAAAACCACATTCTCAATGTCTAAAGAAAGTGTGTAGAAGTTTTCAAAGTGATATGCGTGGTTTTATACTTGAGATATGAGCATAGAAACTAGGGTGAAATATGCGATTTTATACCATGTATTTCTAGAGTACAATTAATTGACCCTTTCAATTGAACCCGCATTTCCACCTGAAAAACAGAACTGAAACTGTAGTGTTTGTCTATTGTTATTGTGTTTGAAAATATTGGAAGGCCTCTATAGACTAAATGATGAAAATGGGGAAGTTATTTCAATTTTTCTACAGCTTATGGTGAGGAAATTATCAATGGGTAACATAAGCGGCATAAGTACGGTAACATAAGGTAAAGTATGCACATAAGTTACACATAAAGTATGCAACACCTGTTAACAGCGTTCACTTCTCCGCATGAATAGTTAGCCGAGCATTGTCACGCACTTCATGCAGGGCGTGGGATCACACATGTTATTGCGGTTGCACATCAATATTTCCGTCAAACTAGTCATGCATAAATTATACAATAACCGGGGTTTCTTTTCCAGAATGATTTATGGATCATCCCATTTCCGCATTGATTCAATCAGTGTAGATCATCGTAATGCAAAATGACTGTCGGAAAGAGAACTGAAGGAAAATAGTGGTGAATGATAGTAGGTGATAAATGATCCAGAGACCTGTATTATGAATACAGTGAATATCGTTTATAGTGACCTTCAAGGGACCATCAGTTTTGGGTCACTATAACCGATAGTCACTATATCCGATACTAGGCTCAGGAAGTACTAAAGTATACATTAGTGAAAAAACAGCATAAATAATGACACTTACGTTTTCGTTGCAGCATTTTATTCCAGGTAAACACACTTTCCAAACTGAAACGTCCTTTATATTATTATAATGTACTGTAAATTTTTAATAATTTTTATGAAAATTGAAACGAAATCACAAACGAAGTCACATTCAAATGAAAGTCCCGGTTAATACAGTATACAAATATGGCCCGTTCAAAAACTTCAGTAGGCTACTTCATAAATTTCATTTTAGTTTGAAAATAATTCAATGTTTCATAAAAAAAAACTTGAACTCAAAATAAGAAAAAATTGAACTCAAAAAAATGTTAAAATTAGGTCTTTTTCAAAAAGTCTGTAATTTTCGTTTGTTTTTTGCACTTTGAATTGTAGTACGATGTTTGAAACTGTTTCTCTAGATTAAATAGAACATTTTTTGTTGCTTCATCTGCTGTATTTGTGACACTAAGAAATTGGCAAATTGTCTTGATCGCTTTACAAGCTTCAGTCAGTGTTGGTGGATTGATTTCCTCATCATTATCATTGTCTTTCTCAGTGTTTGTAACGTCGTCTTCTTCTCTCAAAGTCGAAGTCAGCAATTCCTCATCACTTACAGCTGCCGTCGTTTCCAAATCCTTGTCTACTTCTTCATACTCTTCAAAGAAATCCTGAGACACTGGTTGAGCCAAACTTCTCCCCCATTCTTGTAACGACTCTTCTGTGCATGCAGATTCAATAATGTTATCAGACTGCATTAAAAATCCTGCATGTCTGAAACAGTTTTTCACTGTAATGGATGTGACTTCATTCCAAGCTCTTTCTAACATTGTAATTGCGTCGAGTACAGAGACTTTTGTTTCACATCCTTCATCCAAATCTTGAATGATTTGTAGAATGAGACGTTTCCGATAGTTGACTTTCAGAGACCTTATAACACCTTGATCCAAGGGTTGCAAAACAGATGTTGTATTAGGCGGGAGGAACACCAACTTTATAGATGTAAGATTTTCAACATGTGGATGTGCTGGACAGTTATCTACCATCAACAATATTTTATCATTTTTCAATTTCAGTTCATTGTCCCATTTTCGTAGCCAGGAAGCGAACAATTCACTTGTCATCCACGCTCTTTTGTTACTTTCATATGTTACTGGCAATAAATTAACATTTTTGAAACAACGAGGTTTAGCACTTTTCCCTATAACCATCAGCTTGCGCTTATCACTCCCATCCATATTCACGGCAACTAAAACAGTTAGTCTGTCTTTTGACAATTTCCCCCCCGTGCACTTTTCACCTTTGAAACGTAATGTTTTTTCAGGAGTCAGTTTGAAGAAAATTCCAGTTTCATCAGCATTGTAAATTTTTTCATCTGGATAAATATCACGTAATTTTGGCCACACATTGTTTAACCAGTCTTCAGGAATACCAGTTGGAACTGCTGCTGCCTCACCACTTATTCTACCACTTGTGATTGCATGGCGCTGGCGAAATCGTTGTATCCATGCAGATGTAATATCGCGAGGTCTACCCAACTTCTCAGCCAAATCATTTGCTTTACTCTGCAAAATTGGACCGCTTATAGGAATATTATTCGCTCTTTGTATCTTGAACCATTTCAGCAACGCTTGATCTACGTCATTGTTTTGACTAGGACGAAGTTTTTTTGATTTCATAGAACTTGTCTCGAAGCTCTGCTTAATTTTATCGCGATTTTTCCATATTACCGAAATTGTTGAATGTCCAACCCCTAATTCCTTCGCTATGTCCCTATTTGCTTCACCATTCTCAATTCGCCAAATGATGTGCGATTTTTCTTCAATAGTGAAAGTCTTACGGGAAGAAGCCATATTATCAACACTGTATACAATTTAAAATAAGAGTTCTGTTTGTAAAATTTAATGAAACATGCACTACACACACTAATATAACACACACTTTACAGTAACAATCCAATCACACATCAAACCGAAATACTGTAGGATGCAACCGAACCGAACGAAAGGGTGAATTGAACTGAATGTCTGAATAGGCCTATAATGTTCAGAGGAATGCACATTTCACGATTTCGTAATAAAAGACTGACCAATAATACGGCTCAACTAGAATAAATACAGACATGATGATTCCTGTCTGGAGAACATCCTGTTTACTTAACGTTTCGTCATTATATACGATATTATTTTCCTCATTTTGATAGAAATCCGGTCATAATAGCCGATATGTGATTATAATCGATGTCACTATAAGCGATATAATAAAGCATTGTACGCATAGCAAACCAAACAAGGGGCAGCTTTCCGGTCACTATATCCGATAGGTCATTATAGCCGATGTCATAATAAACGATATTCACTGTACGTTACAAAACCAACTTTATTGATAAGTTTTCTGAGTTTCCAATAAAGAATTTTCCCCATATCACACAAATCAAACAAATCTCGCGATGGGTCTACTTCTCCGAATTATCAATGCTTAGATTAGATATTGAATTAATCTAGTAGTTCTGTGAACAGTAGACCTCACGTAGTTTTCTCATCCACAAGTATCTGGTGTCACCTGTTCACCGGCTTCTCCAGACATCTGTGTAATGCATGCAATGAATAATCCACTTGTGATGTGATTGTTTATGAATAATTCTTTAGTCTGATTAATCCTATCTTCATAGCGAGCTTCAAAATGCGGTAAGGCAAAAAATAGGCATTTGTCGGAACTAATTAGTGAAAAGCTGAAACTTTGCCCAATGTTACATTAGTATAAGAGAAGTTCCCCTACAAAAGTCCCCGACCCTACCCCTCTTGCTTCCCCCCACCCCTTTTTAAGTTAAAATGTCGATGTTTACTAGAAGCTCGATATCTCAGTAACCAATCATCGAATAGAGTTGAACTTTTCACTAATTAGTTCCGACACAAAACCTTTATTGACTGGGCTATCAGTGTAGATGATATAAATATATAGTGATATTGGAGTATGGAGGAAATTCCTTTTCCTTTCATATTATTCTTGTAAACCTTGTGTATACATCGACGCGCAGTTAAAAAAGCAATATTCCTGCCAAATCTCATGCAATTCTATCAACGCGTTTGGCCGTAAATGAGTTACATACTGTACATACAGACGAAAGAAAATCTGAGTTAATACATAGACCTCACTGCGTTCGGTAAATTATGAGCATTCAGTCTACTTGTCAAAGTCCTTAGTGAGAATGAATATCCGAGTTTGACAATGTAATCTTTTCATAAGTCTCAATGAAGAGTTTCCTGAAATATTTTTTCCCAATTATCCAAATCAAACACATTTTACGATTTCATACTACTGTATTCTATTTATCACTTGAAAATGGCATCAATGTTGAAACATGTTGTGATAAAATAATTCAAAAAGGGTACTGAGATTTTTATTTTTATTTCTATTTATATTACAAGTAGCCCTATACAGAAAAGAGATATTCTATTCAGTTATCTATACAGTATACAGTATTCTATTATTTCAGTTACAGTATTCATTATTCAGTTATCAGTTGTATCATACACTGTATCAAATGAAATACAAATGTTTCTATCGGTATGGCTCGAATTGCCTTCAATTGTCGAAACCTGTTTCAAATATTTTATTTACTAAAAATTTAATAATCCAGTCTCCGGACATCATTCAAATTGCTCTATTTGTGTAGATTCATGTATTTATGAGAGAAGCAGAGTAAGAGAACAATTTATTGCAGAGTTCATTGTTGGCAGCTTTGTGTCAAATAATATAGTGGTTGAATGCACATTCAGTAACAACTTATTTTCGTCGAACAATTGGCACTATCAGTTAAGCCTACACTGGCTGACAAGTGATCTGTACAGCTTTGATTTGATCCCCTCGGGGTGGTGTGTAGGCGATCACATATGGCAGGTATTGAAGGCCCTGGGCCCCTTTGTTTCCCGCTAATTCAGTCTTTGGATGAAGGGAAGGGGATGAAATAAGGGTGGGGGACCCCTCCAGTGCTGTCAATCAGACCGCGATCGTCGGCGTCTGGGGACGTGCAGATCTGCGTTTTCACAATCAATTGTGCTAATTGTACAAGGGTGGAAATTTGGACCGTATTGGCCGGCTCAGAGCTTTATTAAACGCCTCAATTAAGCTTCGGCTTTGCTTTGCTTTCGACATTCTTCTTCCATCTGATGTGCGTAGACTACTGTGCACCCTCAACTAAAAGGATAAACCCTGAGCGGTGCACTGTATCACATTGTTGGCCCACATCTGTAGACTCTGTACGCCTACAACTATATAGGCAATTTCTATAAACAAAATAATCTTTGTTTATTTCCTTTTATGTGGCATTAATGTATGATGCATTTTGATATGATTGCTGTCATTCAACGAAAATAGTCGTGTGGAATTGTTGTACAGAGTTGATTAATCATTGTAAAGAGTTCATTAAATACTGAATATTTTTAAAAAAAGTTGGAATATTTCGAAAAGTTCCAAAATATAGTTGGAAAAGATGAAATATTTTTGTACAAATATTGTTCAGATTTTATAAATACACTCATAATTGAACAGAGTTGATTAATACCTGCATACCTTGCATAGTGAATATTTCATTATTTTAGTGATAATAATGTAGAATATTTCATCTATGTTTGGTTTTGAAGCATCCAAATTTCAAAATCTACTTTGTGAAAATAATTAACTGAAAACTTTGTGAAGTGAACAACTACAAGATTTAACCTATTTCGGACTATGTGTAACCTTATCTAAATTTGAGAGAGGAATAGCACAAGGTTACCTTATTTCTTCTCTCCCTATCATTTTGATGATGTTCTTATTGTAAGAATCATAAAAGAATAGCAGTATACTATCAGTATAGGCTATGTATCAAAACTTGGTGTAAGAGCAGTTTTGGACTGTGCCTGTTGTTTCTCCTCCAATCATTTTAATGAATTATGTATAATAATTATTGATCAATGAATAACTAACTATTAATATGAATATATCAACCACATTTGTCTTGGAATAATGAAATATTTAGCTTTAACTCAATCACCATTGAAATAACAATCAATACATGATACATTTTTCGTATGCATGCCCAGGTATTCATAATAAATTACTCACAAATTTGGAACATCACACCGTAGTTTTATTACCAGCGACCACATAGTACAAATATTATGTTGTTGCTGTCTATTATCGATCGATTTCGTTTGAATTAATTCGTTACTTTGATGCTATTTGACAGATTTTTCGATCTACTAATTTGTGATATCCAACCAAACGTCTCATGATTTAAAAATGTTATAAATTTGATTTGTCTTCCAAGATTTTAAAAGACTCATCAAGTCACAACATTATAAGATAGCACATTAAAAGATAAAAATTCCTTGGAATCATTCATGCGAATATGATAATATGTCAATAAACAGCCTTAGCTAATGAGGCACATTAATTTCAAAGTTCTTTCACTCCGGTATGCAATAAAAGAACATGAGTAGATAAGATTAGATGAGAGTAGATAAAGAAAAGAATTCCCACCTTCCTCTATTTGCTCATTGTGTTATACTGTAGTCTGTTTTTGAATGGTGGAGACTGCAATCTAGAAATAACCTTTTGTTTGGTTCCCGTATATTTATTTAAGGATTGCTGTCATCATAATATCTCATTATTTGGTCATTCCACTTTGTTTATTACCATGAGAACATCCTGTCTCCAATTATCACATTCCAATGGTTGAGCGTTATTGCAAACAAGCTAGCATTATTTAATCGTGATAGCAGATAAAGTCAATTTTGATAATAAATCAGTACAAAAAACTGACATAATGTGTTCTCTGACCGGAAATCACCGATAATGAAATTGACGCGTGGAAACTATAGCACCTATAAAAATAAACAAAAACTGTATTGTGAAATTTAAATCCCAAGTTGTATCGTAGGCATATTAGTAATTGGTCTATACAGTACTGAGTACTTTATATCACATAATTCAAAATATTGAATTTATTTTATATGCATTTTAATTCTCTAATCTTAATTAGCTTATTATAAGAGAAATTCATGGCCGTCACGAAAAACGCAAAATAATATACTGTACCACAGAATATACAGCATTATAGACGTTTTCTCTGACTGAACATAGAAAGCATTTTATTGGAACAATGTAATTCCAAAATTAATTGATCATTCTGATTCAAGCATATTGATTCTTACTTATAAGTTGATAGTAGATTTGTTTATAGCATTGATATCAAATGAGAGTTGATAGTACATAGTATAGTTGATTCAACTCGTATTCTTCTTCATTTCCTTTCTCTTTCTCCCTTTTTTCTCTTATTTTTCTTCTTCATCATCATCTTCTTTTTAGGCTCCGTCCGTTAATTATTATTATCAAAATGAAAGCAATCTTTATGCTATTCAATGATGTTGAGACAAACTTGAAAAGCCAGCCTAATCTATTAGATGTTTCTCATCAATAAATGTTCAGAATAATCGAAAATTCTCCCCTTGGAGCTCAAGGCTTTTTTTTCCAGTCACGCCAAAAACCATTGTATTTCAATGATTATTTTTATTTGTGTCACCTGGTCATATGGGACATATATATGAATAAAATAAAAATATTTCTTGTATTTGGCAATAAAAATCTCTGCTTTCTATGCTCTTTTCGATCATGATCAATGACCATCATATGCCTACTGCTTCTGCTACCCTTGCAATAACTTATACGTAGGTGGCAAAGCCTGTTACACTGGATAAGCCTATTGTGAATCAAAAACAAAGCTGCATAGAATTGAAAGCATTCGACACCTCTGCGACGCAACGTTTGTCATGATCCCGTAAATAATAGCAACAACAACGCAGTGGGGTGTGCGTTACCAGGGTGAGGGTTAGGGGTGGTTTTTACGCCCCTGTAGGACAGGGCTCAAGCCGGCTGATAGACGCCACATATAATTGGATAAGTTTTATTCGGTGTGTACTTCTGCAAATCCTCCAAATTGACACATCAAAAGCGTGGATTAGTCTTTGGGCTTCTCACTCAATCCACCCTTTGCTACATACAACTGGAGAGAGTGAGAGAGTTTGAAAGATGTAGCATAGAAAAAACGGTATCACCAACATGAATGAAAGAGAGAGAAGGATGATGTTTCACCCTGCTATCAGAAGAACCAAAGCTAACCTTGAACAAACTGTTCAATGTGCAACCATTTAATTAGAAGCATGAGCTATAAATGAGATTCCTTATTTTATTTCATATACAGTACTTTAGTAAAGAAGGAAAGAATTGCTATTCAAAGAGAAAATTTCCTTCATTGATGGGGAGTTTCAAGCTATTACCGTTACTGAAACTCATTCAGTATAAAAATAGATGATTCAAGCAAGTACTGTGGATGGTTTCATAGTTGAACTTTTTTCATCACATTATCAAACAAAACAATATATTCTGAAGCTCCGTCCAAGGGTTTGCTACTTATGATTTCACACACTTGAGCCGTTGTGGATGATTAGATTAGAGTTCATGTGAGGTACAAACAATATATTCTGACTTATACACTAATAAATGAATTATACAATGAATGACAGTATAGCTAATTATTCAACGAATGAGAAATTATTAATGAGAATGAAGATTGAATGCAATTTTGAAAACGATAGTATAATATTTTAATGTAACTAAATAAATCGGTGGTGTTCCAACAAATAATTGTCGACTTTCTGAAAAGGATACAAAATAATAATATCCTTCCCATTAACACACGATTGGCTGATTAGAGGATGATGAATCTATTACCACTTTTAAGTGGGTTTGAACAACGGGTAACTGATTCCGAAGAGCATGAATCTCAGTGGAGCTCGTCTCAAGCAGGTCACCATCCAACAGGAGTACCAAGAGCGCGTTACAAATATCTGTTGATAAAGCATAGATATAATTCTAGAATGACAGCTCAACATCATGCTTTCAGCTGGCTCAATTACTTCCCTTCCCGTCGTGCTTTTGAAGGACTTTGAAAGAGGACGAGAGGATTGTAAATTTTTTTATATAGGCTCGTGTAAACCACTTCATTGGATAATTTCAGAAAGACAAGAAAATTCTACAGAACGATTATTATTGAACGATTATTATTGATGTGAGGTGTTCAGAACTGTCCATTTTTCAGTTAGGGGATCGGTTGCACAAAAACCTGTTATATTTTAACCGTGATTAAATACCACGAGAATCAATCAGAGTAGCCTCCTTTTTGAATTTGTTCAAGTTGCACTTGATCATGATTAACATTTTGGCTGCAACCGGGCTAGGATGATTCTAGAAAATACCTTCCAATACTACTGAAATATTAAAGGAAGAGAATAAGATGATATTAATGATTGATGTAAGATGAGGGGTCACAACTGAACATTTTCGTGATCTATGCCGTGATATAAAGCCTTCACTGATCCATTTTCTGATGGAGCACGCAACGATGACGTTTATGAATCGTGCCAAAACGATGAAAAGCTGCCGTGTCGGGCGGGCGGACCTCATTAGAAATTCCATCATTAGGGATTCAAAGGGCCTTCCTTCCAGAAAAGGGTGAACCCTGTTGAAAAGCCCTGACAACTTGGTCAGGTCACCCTTTGCTCTAGCCCCCCCCCACACTGACCCTGCTCGTGATGGACGATTAATTGTGTATCGATTGAACTAATTTCTTTATGGCAGATTCACTGGTGGAGAAATATTCTAACGTCCTACATTGCATCTTATGGGGGAACAAAAGAAAAACTCATATCATGTGATAATGTAGCCTAAGTTTTGGTTGTAAAGCTAAAAATAATGATGATGTGTTTACGGAAAAGACAATTATTGAAAATAATAAATGTCGGGATTCAATTGAACAAAGAGTTGTTGTACATAAATGTGATTACTCTGTTGAGAACACTCAGAGAACACTATGAACCTCGAGATGGTTGATAAAATCATTTTATGATTGTTTAACAACTTGAAAAATCCAAACTCCCTCTTCACAGAATGTCAGTGGATGCAATGGGAATAATAATAATAATAATAATTGAGTAAGAGTAGAATTATCATTTTTTATGCTAAATAGAACCAACAATACGAAATTCTCCACAAAAGCAAAATACATCTCTTTGAATAGAAATCTCAAATATCTAACATCTAATAATACTAAAAAGCGTAATAATGTGAAGATATTAATATTTATTAGGAAAATTATAAATGTAACAATGTTATCCCTAGTGTGTACGATACTCATAAATGACATATAGCCTACATATTTATGATTATTGTGGAAAGTATAAGTGATAAATTTTGAAGATAGCATATAGTCTCAATTTGGCACTGACTAGAAGCATGAATGAATACGGTTTTGAATGACAACTACTTGATATTATCAAAACCACTAATTAATCAAAACAATAATTTGAGATACTAGTTTCGGTTGTACACCATCATCAATCAGTAGAATGAACGGCTAAACTTTGAACAGCAGAATATATCATATACGACGCTCTACGATTGGCCATAACTTGTTGTCAAATGAAGGTTTAGCTCTACTTTCATTGGCCGAGAGCCGAGATTTGACCAAATATTCTAAATATGGCCAAGAGAACCGCTAGACAACAACAAATGCAGAGAAACTTTATAGCAAAACAAAACCAAGTGGATAATAGGGAAAAGAATTGGAGAATATACTATCTGAAAACCACTAAACTTTGTAAACCAGTCAATTGTTCAATCTTCAATTTTACTGGATATTGGTGTAGTAACGGAAACTAGTATCTTGATTGTTTCAATAAATCAGAGCTATTGACAATATCAAGACATTTTCATTCAAATGGATATCTACCTCAATATATGCTTCACAAAACAGAGAAATAAATACGGTGATTATGACCTCAAGTTTTTTTGTGAATTCACTAAAATTAGTTGAAATGAATATGGAATGATTATGGAATGAATAGTTCTTAGAATAATTTAGAGTTGTAGGTACTACCGGGTGCGGCAGTGAAACTTCTTTTTTTAAAGTGAACACCATCCAGTCAGCTGATGTCGTAGAAGAGTAGAGAATTTTCCATGATGTTCTTCATTTCCATCCATACAAGATGGCAACTGTGCAGGAACTTTTTGAACGTGATTTCAATTGAGAGAACACTTTTCATCTCAATTAGGAGTGATTTGGAGTGGCCAGCCCGATCTCCCAATTTGAAACCTTGTGACTTTTTCTATGGAGGTTTTTGAAATCCCTTGTTTATGTGAACCGTACAAGGACCCTATAAGATTTGAAGACCAATATCAGGGAAGAAATTGCTAACATAACGCCTGCAATGCTGGCAGGAGTAATAACAAACGCCATTAATCGGTTAACTCAGTGTATGGAGAATAGGGGATGTCACCTACCTGATTTTATATTCAAAACAGATTGAAACAAAACTTAACTAAACTAAACTTAAGACAATATGTGTCTATATTACAAAGAATAAATACAAAATTTCTGATTCATACAAAGAGTTTTATTAAGAAGGAAGTTTCGCTGCCGCACTCTGTATTTTATTGAAAGATGGAAGCAAAAGAAGGAATAAATTACCTACATTCATTTGCTCTTGAAGATTTTGATCAATAAAATTAAAACTGCATAATAATCAAGAGTATGATTTACGTTGCATATCTGAACTCTCTGGAGTATCCAAGAAACTTTACTATGAGACACTATACCAACAATAGATAACTTTGTTTGCAATCCTTATCAGAAGAGAACACGAATAATTTCAGTTATCTTATCAGCTGTGGAGTAGGACTAGAGTCAGTCGTCATCGATTAGTCAGTGATAATTGCCAGGACAATTTCCGGGGATTATTCTCAAGATTTCAGTCAACGACTTGAGATGGGTCGTCAGGTTGAAAAGACTTTGGCGGAGAATACCCGGTACAATTATGGAGGGAATGTTGACGGACGAAGATGATGATGAAGAGGTAAGGAGAAGAAGGTAAAGAGAGAGAGAGGGAGGAGGTATAGTAAGTAGTGGATGAAGAAGAAAAAAGGTTTTGGAAATAATGTTGTGATGGAAATTGAAAGGGTGGAAGAATATGTAGTCGAAAATGGGGGAAAGACGAGAGTAGGACAAGGAGATTGTGAGGTGGATTGGTAAAGAAATGCATGGAAGAGGGAGAAGTGAGAAAAAATGAGAAAGCTGAAAGAGAAAGAGGAGACCTAGGGAGATTGGAATATTCTAATATCGCGAGGACGCGGAGGTTGTTTGCACAAGACTTCAGCTTGAAATATTAAAACCTGGCAGACCGAGGGGAGTCTTGCAGGCTGGGGAATACAAGAACAGTTTTAGGAATCGGAGAGAGACGGAAATCGAAAAAAGTGAGAGGAAAGCACGTCTGATCTTTCCCTGGTCCCTGGCTCTGTGCTGAGGTGTAGCGGGCTCTTTCCTTTTGGTGAGTGGTTCGCTAGGTTATGAGAGGAATAATGGACTCAACGAATGGGTAAGAGCACGATGAAAAACAGCGTAAACCTATCGCAGAAATATATTCGAAATACACCCCTTTTACATCGTCATTGTGTCCTTTACTTGCCTACTATAATCGTTGCACCTTTTTGTTAGTTTTCTACAAATTCTCCAATCTTCATCCCTTCTATCTCATCATGTAAGCTACAAACTTTGCTCTACTTCTACACCTCAACACGTGGAAGCACACAATTTACATAATGCACAATAAATATTGATGTGTGCTCTGCTAACTAACGGTATCTCACCGTCCTTACTCACTCCTATGTTATTACTTTTTGCTCTCAACATTATGAGTTGAATCTATTTGTAGACGCCAAGTTAAATCTCCATCAACCGCAACTATTTGATTATTCATTCTGTCCCTAGCTATTTATTTTGTTTCGAATTAATTGAAACCGACGTTTGAAATAATTACCATTATTATTTGAATTATTGACAATATATTGTTGAGAATTGTAGTGTATATATTAAAATATTATTCCAGAAGGTAGAGATATAAATAATGTATGAATAATCTATTGATTGTCAACGAAAATAAAATCATAATTAAATGATTAATAATGTCATTATGATTAGTGTCAATGATTATCAATAATTTACTTGTAGAATCATCAAAACTATTCATTGAAATATGGAATACAGAGAATTTATCATGTTGAAAATGGAGAAAATGGATTTCTTTTCCATAGTACATTCAAAAAGATGACATTCTATAAAAAATTCTCATGAAAAACGTGTTAATTTCAACAATCTATTTCTGCCGTGCTACCTTTCTGAAGACGATGTTGATGATATCATGAATGCTTTTCTAAAAATAGGTTGACTATATCAATGTTGAGAAGTACCTATGCATTCACGTTCGGTTCCGATTTGCTCAATCTCATTTCACATTCTTTTACAAACTGTAAAATAATAATGTTGTGTAATAGTTCGTGGAGGAGTACGAGTAGAGTAGACGTCAGTGTTCAAACTCCCCTGGTCTAAGAAGAGGAAAAATGAAACTGTAGGCCCAAGTAATCTCATTGTAGCCTATATGCCAACATGGACTCTGAAAATCTGACTACCAAATACCTACCTAACTAACATTATACTCTTACTACCAAACCATATGTAACTTACAACTTACGTCTACGCATATTACTCTATCTAAGATTTAAGTACTCGAATATTCTTCAGGAATAAGAAGAATGAAAAGGCAATCAACTAGGTACTCTTTAAAATGAAAGTTCAAGCATCAGCAAGACAAATCGTATAGTAATAAAAGTTCCCCTCAAACAGGAGAACTAATAAAAATTGATAATCGCTTACAGAATTATGGGGTAAAACGGTCCGCCTCATGAAATAGTACCTTTTAACTATTCAATGACCAACAATTTGCATGGCTACTAGTTTATTCAACTCTTGCCGTTTGTTATGACAGCTACACCGTAATTCATTCATTTGTGGAACTGCTAAGTCAATTATGAGTAATGGCTGTTGGAATTCTATCAATAAACTAGAACAGCCGTAATACTGAACATAAAGTTCTTCTGATCGAAGGAAGGAAAAGTTACATAGCTTGAGACTAATAAAAGGGTACTTCGAAGGAGCTGACACTCTACAATAAATTACACACGATCAATGTTACTCAATACAATAACATCGAAGTATTTATTCTGATAATAATATAATATTATCAGGGGTAAAATATTCTGAATAAAAACTGGGATTTTATTACTTGTTCGATAGAAGAGCTCTCCATTTAAAAATTCCAAAAATATTTTGAAGATTTATATTATTTTTATGTAGGCTATATTCCAGTCATCTAGTGAACAGTATTATCTATGATGAGATAATAGACTAAAAGGAGGAATGAAACTTGAATCGGATAAGATAATACTGAAGGATGATAAATTTACTAGAGAAGGAAGAAGGAGAAGTAGGCTAATCATGTTTTAGAAGGAATTCATAGTCTTTGGGATTATGATGAGGATTAAAATGCAAACAATTCTAAATGCAATGGAAAATCCCTTACCTTTGAACTTCGAATAGACTAAAAGAATTAGAAGAATAAAACAGGTGAACAGAAAATGTAATTTGAAAATATTTTTCAAATAATTAGACTATTATCCAACGAAAATCCTAATTTTCATTAGTTGAATATTTTCACATGAGATATTTTCATGAGATGTATTTTATTTTAGATTTTAAAGTTATATTGATGCTGTAAACTATTCTCAATCATCCTATATCTCAAGACAATATGGAAAAAATAAATCAGGAAACAACGATTTCAATATTGAAGGAGAATTATCTATCAACTGAAGTTCGTTAGCCCCGTCCATAAATCTATAAATAATGTGTGCTATTTATTGCGAAACGGCAATAACATCTATTATACGAATGTTTATCTAAAGATAAACATGATATAGAATATTAATGAGAAGACCGAAAAATTCTTCATGTCCCAAGTAGTCTCTACTTCAACATAAGCAATCCTATAATTATCATTACCCTTTCAAATACCGCGAAAATAATAATTACTGTCCCGTTCCCATTCATAAAACTTATTATTTTTACTGATTTACAACCAATATTGTTCTTGAGAATTGTTCAAAGAGTTGTTTCTCATGAGTTCAATACATATTTATCTGGAATAAAGCATTGATAAAAGTCATGATTACAAGAATGGAGATGAAGATAGTGTACATGAATGAGAGGAACTGAGAGAATGAATGAAAGAGCACTGCACAAATCTCATAGCAAACATCAGCAACTGACAAGCCAGGCAGGAGACAAGCAACTTAGACTACTTCTTTGCTTTAGAGCACAATATTAACTTTTAATGATTGTTCGATCAATATTAATATTGACATATTTACGAAGAATAATATTGGACCGACTGTGTTGATCAAAGATAAATTGTTTGCCTGCCATTCTCTGTTTGCTTCTAGAACTTCACGTTCTGTTAAAGAATGGGGCGTCGCACATCGGGTAACTTTTTTTGGGCAACTGTAAGTTTCCATTTGCTTAGGGAAGAAAGCCACTAAAAATAATTTATTGATCGAACTCAAAAGTCGATAGTGTGTAACGGCCCTAAGCAACCTGCTTCACCAGTGTGATAGCATACGTTATTTTTGATTTGTGAACGAACTGTGTTGTGTGCGTAGGTGTGAGCTAAGTACTGCTATTGTTTCGCCCCACTTCAATAAATCTTATTCATAGCTGCTATCGATATTTCAAATTACGGCACATCCACAACCACAATAACCTTGAGATCCGAGCCAATCCTGTAGCTTTCAGTTGTTGTGAATTGCATTGTCGTCGCTGTGTTCTGTGTGTTTGAGTTTGAGTTGGCATCCTATTTGAATAATATTATATTATACGTATTGATGGATATGGTGACTTGTAAAACTATGAATTTCCTTAGTCATTTAACGTTTCTCACACATTATGATTCTTGTCACTAATTTTCAGGATAGGTTCCAAAATTATGTTTTTGCTACCTTTAATACACAAAAAATTAATTCCAGATTAATTATTGTTTTACATATTTCATCTCATTGTATAAAATTTCACCTGAACTTCATATTAAAACAGCTATTCTGAGGAATTATTTTTTATTTGGATGTAAGAAACGGAGTAAACTTTATATTTACTCTGTAAGTAGAATTATTTTATTTTACACATAACTACCAAATTGGAATTTAACATGGAAACGTTATTAGTATTACACATTAGAAATATTTTGTTGAGGCACTTATATTCTGGGATACTGTGAATGTGAATCATTATTAAAGGATATTAATGCACTGTATTATTTTTAAATTAATTGTGTAGTATCCTTTTAAAGCATTATTACATACAGGCATATGACTCCGTAATGACTTTCATTATGAAAACTAATTAAAATGTAGTATGAATAATATGGAGTAACAGAGAATAACTTTCAAGATGTTCTTGCTAGATATTTTTTCAGCTCTGACTGTAATTTGAGTTAGTCTTGTAAACCATATTTTAGAAATCCATAGCCTATTTTTGTACAGTATATTGCTTAGTTGCATGAAATCATATTATCACGATGTAATTTATTATTATTTTAATTTGCTTTTTTAAGATATAAAGAATACTGGTTTGTTCACTTTGATAATTTCAGGGAAAAATAATTCTAGCGGAGAAAGGCAAAACTAACTCAACACCTAAAAATATGGGAGTGGCAATGCTAATGTAAGCCACGCCCCAAATTCAGCGATCAGTCTCATTGGCAAATGACTGCATGTGACCTTCTCAAGCGGCCAGCTTCCTATTGGATATGAGCTATGAAGGTGGGATGTTTTCTGGAGAGCTCATTGACCAATCAGACAGCTCATTGGTTTTGAAGGCGTGGACCTTCAGCCACGCCTACATCAATTGAATGTTATTTCCTTGGAAACTGAGAAGAGTAAAAGGATACTTTATTTATTCCAAGAACATTCAAATTCGATTCAGTTGGAAGGCGAGGCTAAGAGTATTGGAGAGTATTCCTTTTCGCCAATTTATTTTTGCGTTTCTAGAGCCATTTCATCATATTTTTCAATATACTTATAAATGTTAGAAGCAAATTATGTTTTGAAAGTTATTATTATTATTACTCGCGCTATCATTAACTTAGGATATCAAGTCTTTAAAATATTGAGATTTTTTATGGTATGAAGTGTGATATTGAAAACAAAATTGAATGCTATTTAAAGTTTTCAAGATTCACATTTCAGTTATTCAACATTTCACTTGTGCATTCTACATAATAATGATAGATAATTCTAAAAATTCTTTATTTATATTGTAACAAAAAGGTAATATTAACACTTGATAAATTTCTACACCATCGGCTCTCAGGCCATATTCCAATTGTGCATTCTCCATAGTTAACATATCAAATTAATATAACTTGATGAATTGTAGTTCGTCGCAAATGGTCGAATCCTATTAGGTAGAAGAGTTTTGTATTTTGTCGCAAATAGTCGAATCCCAAAAGGTCGAAAGTATACTTTCCCATATGGTCGAATCCTATCTAGCCGATGAGATTCGATCATTTGCGACAAACTACAACATTTTTCTATCAAATGGGATTCGACTGCTTGAGAATCGGTCAGATGGGAAAATCAAATTTTCGACCTTTTGCGACAGTTGAGATTTTCGGCCAAATGAGATTACTATTAAAACTTTTCGATCATTTGGGATTCGACCATTTGGGAAAGTTCAAGTTTTAGTGGCATGTCAAATGACCGATTCCCATTTGGCCGAAATTATTATTTTGTTGCAAAAGATCGAAAATTGAAGAATCCCAAATGGTAGAATTGAAACTTGTACTTTCCCAAATGGTCGAATCCCAAATGATCGAAAAGTTTTAATAGTAATCTCATTTGGCCGAAAATCTCAACTGTCGCAAAAGGTCGAAAATTTGATTTTCCCATCTGACCGATTCTCATACAGTCGAATCCCATTTGATAGAAAAATGTTGCTGTTCGTCGCAAATGGTCGAATCCTATTAGGTCGAAAAGTTTTGTAGTTTGTCGCAAAAAGACGAATCCCATTTGGTAGAAAAGTTTTGAATTTTGTCGCAAATGATCGAATCCCATCAGACCGATAGCCGAGTGAGAAACTGGAGAAGGAAATAGAAAAACCGGTTCTACCGATTGCGCTCAGAATTTGTTGAGTTGAGCCGGCATGAATGTATGAGCTGCGCCCCTAGATTTTACATGCTATATCCGATCACGAAAAAACTTGGCACACACTTACAAGAAGAAGAAGAAGAAGAAGAAGAAGAAGAAGAAGAAGAAGAAGAAGAAGAAGAAGAAGAAGAAGAAGAAGAAGAAGAAGAAGAAGAAGAAGAAGAAAATATATGTCTTCATGGTTTAATGCTGTTCTTAGTGAGAATTTGTGTGTATTTTTGGCTTCAAAATTCATAAAATAACTTAATTAATTCAATGTGCAGTGATAATTAAGTGTGATATTTAACTATAATTTGGTGTTTTAATTTTTCTAAATTTAAAATTTGCATCTCATATTTATTTTTGGACGAAAGTTGAGCTTGAACTTCTTACAGAAGAAACATAACCTATTTTTTGGACATGTAATCAAAATTTGGGAATGGAATAGTTTTGGGCCAAGCCTGTTGTTCCTTCCCAATCATATTTATATGATTTGTTATTGTATCCACGTATAAATAAATAAATAATTTTACGTACGTTTCCATGAATTACACTCAGTATTCTGGTGCCTGATTTATCATACTTCTACATACCTTACATCAATTTATCATCGGTGCTGCGTTAGAAAATGAATTACCTAAGTTATATGCTTTGTTTAATAACATACAAGGAACACAATCCCGTTTTTTCCAACAGATACTGACTTCTGATACTGACTTGTGAGTGATATTGTTCCAGCATTAACACTTTGTTCTTTATCTAGGAGAGCATACAATTTTCTAAAATTAAAAATGAACTTACCATTACCAGGATTGTCAACTTTATCAATGTTGACAAGGAATATTAAATGTCTTCCAGGACTTCTAAAAGAAGTTCTCACATTCATGACAGCAAAATTGAAAGCTAAGGAGACAATCGAGAAATTGACTATCTTGAGCTTTGATGAGATGAGTATAGATTCACGTGTAGTGTATGACAAAAGAGAAGACCAAATTCTTTAACCACACTCAAAAGTTCAGGTTGTGATGGCAAGGAGTCTATGTAGGATAGATAGATAGATAGATGAAGAATTTATTTTTCACTTCAAAAAACAATACAAAATAATATCAAATTAAATACAATATCATTCGTCACCAATCAATACCATAGTTCATAATAATCCGAAAATTCTTAGGCATAGCCGAAGCCGTCAGCCGGAGTTGATAGTTATTTAATCTATATCTCATCCTTATCTTCTAGTTTTTGTCAATGTTCTCACAGTAGGCTACAGAGTGAACGGGCTGCACAATGTCATGCGATAGCACTCAATAAACTTTATAAGGCAACTGGGAAGTTAGCACTAAATATTAGTCACTCATAGCACAGTAGTCCGTCTATGCTTGGAGTCTTATCATTTTCAGTTCATTTGAGAAACCTGAATCATTATTATAGGCCTAGAGATGAACTACACATTGATACAAAGTAAATTATTCTTACTTATTAATTGAACATACAAATAATTCTTTATGAAATGAAGTGATACAATGATAATTTGAACTCATTTGAACAATAAATAATCATCTTCAATTAAACCGATGAACTCAATCATACATGTCCAGAGCTATATGTACAGTTTTCGGTTTGGGAACAATATTTACAATGACATATTTATTTTCTATAATCCACAAGTATTATTAGAGTACAGCTATTTTTAGAAATTAAATTCATCCACAAGGAGCTTTCTATATCTCAATTTTACATTCACATATCCCGCTAGACCTTTCCAGTTTTTACCATTTAAATACTCTTGGACCATTTCATCCGTTATCACCGAGCTTCCAAACCATTTTACTCGGTACTCTGATAGCACCTTACATTTTCCTATAAAATGATAAATGTCTTTAATTTCTTGACTATTACATAGTGAACAAATATAGCTGTTCCCCCCTATCTACTCTAAAATTCAAGGGTAATAATGATCCTCTCGCTCTGAAAATTATGCTAATCATCCTTCTTTTATTTGAGTCGTTTAAATAATCTTTCATAACTGCGTTATTGGTTCTTAACGTATAATATATTTGATGAAACTGAGAATTTGAAGCTTTCTCCCACCAAGTTCCCAGTACATTACGGCGAATTTTATCAATTATATTGTCGCATGTCATCTCCCAACGATTTGGCTGAGTTATAGGGTCCACCCATCCCTCATTAAATTGATTAAATAATTGTTTCCATTCACTACACCAGCCACTATTACTCTGTACCACTAAGCTTGTTAATATTTTAGGGAATCTATGGTCAGGTAATGCAAGTGCTTTCAATATGTATTTGAAATGGATTTTTAGGGTCTGTAGCCACATAATATCCCTCCCGCTTTCTAAATATAGAATATAGTTGGGCGTATTCTGCGGTAACCCGAACATTCGTTTCATGAAAAATCTCTTGGACCATTTCATCCGTTATCACCGAGCTTCCAAACCATTTTACTCGGTACTCTGATAGCACCTTACATTTTCCTATAAAATGATAAATGTCTTTAATTTCTTGACTATTACATAGTGAACAAATATAGCTGTTCCCCCCTATCTACTCTAAAATTCAAGGGTAATAATGATCCTCTCGCTCTGAAAATTATGCTAATCATCCTTCTTTTATTTGAGTCGTTTAAATAATCTTTCATAACTGCGTTATTGGTTCTTAACGTATAATATATTTGATGAAACTGAGAATTTGAAGCTTTCTCCCACCAAGTTCCCAGTACATTACGGCGAATTTTATCAATTATATTGTCGCATGTCATCTCCCAACGATTTGGCTGAGTTATAGGGTCCACCCATCCCTCATTAAATTGATTAAATAATTGTTTCCATTCACTACACCAGCCACTATTACTCTGTACCACTAAGCTTGTTAATATTTTAGGGAATCTATGGTCAGGTAATGCAAGTGCTTTTAATATGTATTTGAAATGCATTTTTAGGGTCTGTAGCCACATAATATCCCTCCCGCTTTCTAAATATAGAATATAGTTGGGCGTATTCTGCGGTAACCCGAACATTCGTTTCATGAAAAATCTATTGGAACATTCTACATCCTCCCTACGTTAATACCCCTACACCTGACCAGCATACGTGATAGTTGTTCTACTCACTGTCTCGAAAACTTGCCATTTAGTGGATAACGGTACATCTTCGCTGCCTATAAACTTCCGCCATAAACTATTAATACCGTATCTTGCTGATGTTAGCTTACTTGAAAAATGTTTGCTGAGGGACAAAGTGGGAGTGAACGTAACCCCTAGATATTTATACTCATTTACAATTTGAATGGGATCCTCACCATAGTACCATTTTTCATTTCGACTTAATCTACCTCCTTTCCTAAAAACCATAATCTTAGATTTATCTTTGTTTAATACTAAGTTCCATCGAAAACAGTACTGTTGCAGCCTATTTATCATACTTTGTAACTCCCTAATATTATCAGAAAATATCACTAAATCATCTGCATAAAGAAGGGAATTAATTTTAGAGTTCCCCACCCTCAATCCTCCACCTACACATTCACAAATATCATGCGTGAAAATCGAGAACAAAATTGGAGAGAGTAGGCAGCCCTGTTTTAATCCGCTCTCAAATCTAATACTCCTTGTTAACCCGTTTTCACACCATACAGAGGAGGACGCGTTTCTATATAAAGCTCTAATCATTCCTACGAATTTACTGGAGATTCCTATCTCAAGAAGTCTATAGAACAGTGCTTCTCTGTCTATAAAGTCATAAGCAGCTTGGAAGTCAATGAAAAAACAGTATATTTTTTTACGCTGTACAGTAGTGAAATATTTTATCAAGCTATGCAGGACAAAAATGTTATCTACGGCAGAATACCCTACTCTAAAACCCGCCTGATTCTCGGAGATAATTTTTCTCATTCTAACCCAATCCTCCAATCTTTTTAATAGTATTCCTACAAATACTTTATAAACGGAATTTGTGAACGATATGGCTCTATAGTTATTAGGATTCTTGGTGTCGCCTTTTTATGTAAGGGAAATATTATTGATTTATTAAAAGACTCAGGGGACGTACACTCATCATAAGTTCTGTTGAAAAATACATACATCCTTGAATAAATACATATATCCTTGAATTCTAATGGTGCTTTTTTGTAAAATTCAGGAGGGATCCTATCCTCTCCTGGCGCTTTTCCGTTTTTAAGCCTTTTCAGGGATATATCTATCTCATCATAACTAGTTATCCTATCAAGCGCATCACTATTGATAAGTGGTTCAGCATACATTATTGGTCCACTTGATCTTTCAGGTGTGTATAACCGTTTAAAATGATATATCCACTCATCTGCACTAATATTAGGATTTTTTTTGACTGAATTCCTTTCAGTTTGCGTACTATCTCCCAAAACATTTTAGAATCTTTAACAGTAGCATAGTCTATGTAGGAAATGGAAGCAAATAATATATTATGCATTTGATCAAAAAATGACAAAATATATTCTTTTTGAATTTATTTCTGAACTACAAAAATCGGACTTCAAAGTTGTTAGTGTAGTGAATGACATGGGCGGAGGGAACCAAAGTCTATGGAATTCATTGAATGTGACAATTGCAAAATCATTCTTCAATCACCCATCAATCACCTCTCATCATATATTGGTATTTAATGATGTGTTACATCTCCTGAAATTGCTCAGGAACAACTTCCTTGATCATGGAATAAATTTTCCCAAAGGTCAAGTGTTGGAGAAAAATAATATCAAGAGCATCATAGAAGGAGATAGACTGAAGCCAGCTCCAAAATTGACGAATTTACATTTGGAAGTTTGTGGAAATATGAGATAGAAGGTCAGCTTGGCGGTTCAATTATTTTCACACCATTCAGCAACTCTCCTCAAATTGAAACATTCAAAAAATCCTGAATGGAGTGATTTTTTTGAATTGGTTGATAAGTTTTTTGATATGATGATTTCTAGATTTGTGAATGATCGAAGAAAACCGTGGCATAGTGCATCTGGTGTTGAGTTGACTGAGCAAGAATGCATATTGAATCGAATGGAAGAATTGATTTTTGAAATAAGGATGGGAAGTAAAAAATCATCAATGCCATTCCAAAAAGGGATATTGATGACAATATCATCTATGAAGGGACTCTTCAATTATCTACAAAAGTCATATGGTTTGGAATTCATCCTTACCCATAAGCTGAATCATGATGTGTTGGAGAATTTCTTCTCAAGAATAAGGGGGATTGGAAACCAATACTCTCATCCAACACCAGTGGAATTCAAAAATAGATTGAAAAGTTTGATTATTGAGGCAAATCTTCCCTCTATTTCCACTGGAAGTGATGTAGAAGAAGATGGATAAAATTTTCTGACTAGTACAATGCTTTAAAAATTCCTTTCCAAGAAGCAGAAGAAGAAACTAGATACGATGAAGGCAAACATTTAAGCTGCAGTTTTGAATAAAATTATGAAGGTACCTTGTTGAACACACAAGAAGAAGAAGCCCTGAAATATGTTGCGAGATATGTAATTCATAAAGATGCTGATTCTTAGTACAAAGAAGCAATGTACTCGAACAGTAATTGGATTGAAGCCTTGAGTAGAGGAGGTTTAACATGTCCTACTGATGAATTCAAGGATCATTCAACAAGCGAATGACATATTTATGAAAATTCACGGAAATACGGTCTCAAACACAAAACAAGTGATTGGAAAATATGTGAACATTTAAAAAAAAAACATTCCCAGAAGTTAATGATAGAATCTTACGAAAATTTGCGCGGACAAGAACTTTTATTAGACCCAGTTACATGAACGAGAGAATGAAAATTGCTAGTGAGGAGCGAAGAAATAAGAAGAAATACATTCAGTTTGTACATTCATGCAAGTGAATACAAAATTCAACTTTCTCGCTAACAAAACTTGCCTACCCAAAAAATTTAGAATTTTCTAGCTTATTAACTTCTTCATATCACGTTTTTGAAATTTTGGAAAACTTCCAACTTTATTTTATTCATACAATTTGAATTGACTTCAAATTCATGTATATTAATCTACATTATTAGAATCGGTGATTCATTCGCTATAAGTACAGAGAATTTCAATGTTCTATCTGAATTGTAAGGGTGTTGAACGATGATGTATTTGAAGCTACAATGAATAAACTGTATGCTCAGTGTAGTTACTCATCACTTATTTACTACACGTGACGTCACGCTGGCGTTCCCCCCACCACTTTGAATCTCACACCTGTGAGTGATCAACCTTCTGTCTACTAATATAACGTTGATTCGGTGGTACCTTCTTCTGCGAGATCTATATTACGGATTCCCTGCACTCTCCACACCACGTGTTATTATTCAAAAACATAACAATGATTCAAAAACCTCGTACCTCTCCCGTGATGTTTACAGCAAAACTAAGGAAGAGAAGCTAGAACTCTCTACAATTTGAAGCAACATGGCTATTGTAGATTGTGTTTAGAATAATTTTAGAGTTCACTGTTCATTTCAATATAAGAGTTTTCAAATTATTGAAACACTGACACAATATATTATTGTATAAGCTGCAAGGAATGAGTATGGCATTTCCACAGCTTCAGATTTTTCACTTGATTGTAATAAAGTTATATTACTGAGAGTATTCACTTAAAATAAATAATAATTATTTTCAAAAGGGAAAACATAGGGTAGAGTTGACAGAAGAGGAATGCTTTGTATTATGAGTTCATACTATGTAAAATAATGAATTAACATTCAATTGTAATCAAAATAATAAAAACGAGACTCTTCAATAATTCTCGAGGAACAAGAAAACTTCACACTGTATTATGATATTGTAGAACTTGATATAATAAGAGTGTGATATATCAGGAGTTGTCTATTATAGTAAGGGATCATTTCTTGAGTATACTATATGCAATCTCCCTTTTTATTCGGATTAGTAAAGTTGTAGGCTATGTTCAAATTGAGAAGTTTGTTTTGAAATTCATAGAATTGACGAAATTTATTCCATGTTAACACTTCAAGTGAACTCTCAATAATATCATTATTCTGTAATCGATAAGAGTTATTTCAAACTTGCTTGAATTCTAAAGCTGATTAATGCAGTTGGAGATTGATATAATGTATAAAACAATAATTGAACTTGTGAGAGGTAGAATTGTCTACATTTCAAGTCAGATTGAAAGCTTTAAATTTGAAAGAATTCTCTATTCAAGGGCCGGTTTCCGAGCTCGGGATTTAGCTAAGTTCACTTTTGATATGGTTCACTGTACATTTCAATATAAAAGTTCTCAAATTATAAAAACTCTGACACAATTTTGTTGTATAAGCTGTAAGGAATGTATATGGAATTTCCACAGTTTCAGATGTTTCACATGATTGTAATAAAGTTGTATTACTGAGAGTATTCAGTTAAAATAGATAATAATTATGTATGAGAAAGAAAACATAGGGGAGAATTAACAAAAGAGGAACCCTCAGTATTGATAGATCATACTATGTAAAATTATGAACTTTCAATTGTGATTAAACTAATAAAAACGAGAGTTCAATAATTCTCGAGGAACAAGAAAACTTCACACTCTATTATAATTGTAGAACTTGATACTAATATCAAGAGCTTGATATACTTGAGTTACTTGTATAATAATAGTGTGATGTATCAGGAGTTGTCTATTATATTAAGAGATCATTTCTAGAGTATATATGCAATCTTCTTTTTATTCGGATTAGTAAAGTTGTAGGCTATGTTCAAATTGAGAAGTTTGTTTTGAAATTCATAGAATTGACGAAATTTATTCCATGTTAACACTTCAAGTGAACTCTCAATAATATCATTATTCTGTAATCGATAAGAGTTATTTCAAACTTGCTTGAATTCTAAAGCTGATTAATGCAGTTGGAGATTGATATAATGTATAAAACAATAATTGAACTTGTGAGAGGTAGAATTGTCTACATTTCAAGTCAGATTGAAAGCTTTAAATTTGAAAGAATTCTCTATTCAAGGGCCGGTTTCCGAGCTCGGGATTTAGCTAAGTTCACTTTTGATATGGTTCACTGTACATTTCAATATAAAAGTTCTCAAATTATAAAAACTCTGACACAATTTTGTTGTATAAGCTGTAAGGAATGTATATGGAATTTCCACAGTTTCAGATGTTTCACATGATTGTAATAAAGTTGTATTACTGAGAGTATTCAGTTAAAATAGATAATAATTATGTATGAGAAAGAAAACATAGGGGAGAATTAACAAAAGAGGAACCCTCAGTATTGATAGATCATACTATGTAAAATTATGAACTTTCAATTGTGATTAAACTAATAAAAACGAGAGTTCAATAATTCTCGAGGAACAAGAAAACTTCACACTCTATTATAATTGTAGAACTTGATACTAATATCAAGAGCTTGATATACTTGAGTTACTTGTATAATAATAGTGTGATGTATCAGGAGTTGTCTATTATATTAAGAGATCATTTCTAGAGTATATATGCAATCTTCTTTTTATTCGGATTAGTAGGCTATGTTCAAATTGAGAAGTTTGTTTTGAAATTCATAGAATTGACGAAATTTATTCCATGTTAACACTTCAAGTGAACTCTCAATAATATCATTATTCTGTAATCGATAAGAGTTATTTCAAACTTGCTTGAATTCTAAAGCTGATTAATGCAGTTGGAGATTGATATAATGTAGAAGACAAATTATTGAACTTGTGAGAGGTAGAATTGTCTACATTTCAAGTCAGATTGAAAGCTTTAAATTTGAAAGAATTCTCTATTTAGATGGTATTGTCTGAATAGAATAAAATTATTCGAGCCCAGGAAAGTTTTCTGAAATTAGGAGAATTTACCCTCAACAAAAGAAATTGAAGAAATCTCTTAGAAATTGCATTTCATTTATATTACATTCATTGACCAGAAAATATGAAGTTGAGAATATTTTCAAACTTGTGTTACATGATAGAAATTAACATACGTGAACTTCATCTATAATGGGAGTAGTTCTCATTTACAAAATACGGAATGTGAAAGACTCAAATCTCATTCAAATTGCGCTGGAGTTTGGCTCTCTTTTCTAATCATAATGAGCTTTCTCAATTATTGAAGAGTATTGAAAACCTATTGAAGATTAAGAGAATTAAACCTATCGAAAATTGAAAACCTATTGATATTACTTATTTATCCCGAGTTAGTTCCCTATTGACGGATCTCTAAATAATATGAGTGTCACTCTATCCACTAGACCACGGATCACTCCAGATGTTAATTATTCTTCAGAATAGCTCTGTACATTGATCATGAAAATCAATGTATTGCATACTCACCATTGTACAATGATTGTGTCAAGTCGCTTATTTTTTGAGTTCAATGTAGCTTTAAAATCGATCAAGCTGAAGAGAATTCAATGATACAATGATGATATACTAGGTTTTTCTCAATTTTCTGTACACGTATAATAATCATGAGATTATTATCAAAGAGAGACCATCTCAGGAAACTATCGTGTGTGTGTGTGTGTGTGTGTGTGTGTGTGGTGTGTGTGTGTGTGTGTGTGTGTGTGGTGTGTGTGTGTGTGTGTGTGTGTGTGTGTGTAACATTTTTGGCGGGGCCCCAGCTTCCTCAGGGGGGAAAATTGAAAAAATCCTTTTTTAGTGGATGTCTTGAGGCTACCATAAACAAGTTGTGCAAAAATTAAAGTTTTTAGGCTCGGTAGTTTGGGCTGTGGTGTGATTTCAGTATGTTGGGACTTAGGAAGAGGATGAGGAGGAAAGAGGAGGAGGAGTAGAAGGAGGAGGAGGAGGAGGAGAGGAGGAGGAGGAGGAGGAGAGGAGGAGGAGGAGGAGGAGGAGGAGCTGAAGAAGAAGAAGATGAAGAGAAATAATAATAATAAGAAGAAGAAGAGAAGAAGATAGATTGAATATTGATTTAGCGATTAAAAATAAAAGCTGAGAGATGTCTTTATTGAGAAAACATAACAGCTGTTTTGAGTTTCATAGTAGCACAGACATAATTTATACTGCAATGCCTCATTGAGTTCAAACACACAGTTCTAATTCCCTACATGAAGTAGTGGATTATTCTTTTATTGACCGTGCGAAGTGAGGTCTAAGATTCAAGTCGACGGTTTGGCATTTCTCTTAATGTTTAAATGTTTAAATATTTAAATGATTTAATGTTCAAATGTTTAAATGCGTGATTGAATGCGTGATATGCGTGATTGAAACGTCGATTATATGCTAATGATATGCGTGATCAATTAATCTGTCAGTTATGATTTTATCGTACACGCACATGGTAGAGTATGCTGAACTGATTATTTGGTCAATAAAAATTATAGGATGGTCTGGATTTGAGGATTGTTTGTATGGGTTATAGATTTTGAGGTGTGCATCCAGCTAAAGTTTGTCATGAGATGCATCAACTATTTGGCGGTACGAAGTTCGCCGGGCCAGCTAGTAATAAATATATTACTTCATCCCACAAGTGGAGAATAGACACATTTCTACTAAAAGATATTTCAATTTAATTTTTTTTATTAATGATAAGGACCTATAATCTTAATTTTTCAATTCAAAACTTTCAATTGAATTTAAAATTAAATTTATTCGATTTAAATTTAAAATTTTTCATAGTCTTATTCAGAATTTAAGTATTTTCATAACAAAATTCTCATTAAAAATGACTACAGTAGCCTACTTTTAAAATATCTATAATAAAATTTTTAATTTATAAATTATTCAGTATTCAAATATAACTACTCAACAACTTTTAGAGAGCGCCAGAAAATTCAACCCCTAAAGCCGAGAAGGGAGACTGAAGGATGCCGGGAGCAAAGGCCTGCTGCGGCTGAACTACGAATCTAGCCGTCAGAGTTTCCTCTAGTCAGTGCTACGGGCTTCTACATTCAGTTGGGCGCAATTCAACACATTGTGAGCGCAATCAGTAGATCCCGATTTCGATCTGATCATTCGCGACAAACTATAAAACCTTTCTACCAAATAGGAATCGACCATTTAGGAATCGGTCAGTTGGGAAAATCATATTTTTCGTCGCAAAAGATCGAAAATTGGAGAATCCCAAATGGTAGAATTGAAACTTGTACTTTCCCAAATGGTCGAATCCCAAATGATCGAAAAGTTTTAATAGTAATCTCATTTGGCCGAAAATATCAACTGTCGCAAAAGGTCGAAAATTTGATTTTCCCATCTGACCGATTCTCAAACAGTCGAATCCGATTTTGTAGTAATTGTTGTTTGAACCACTGTCATTGAAAAGGCGGGAATGTTGTACATCGACAGGTCTGTTCTAGCCATTTCAGTAGCCAGTATGTCGTGGTCAAGTGATCATCAAGCGATTGTGATTGAACGATTGAAGCTTATTTAAATATAATGACTCAGTTATTTTAACACAGCGTTTGAGTCACAGACATTTCAATAATTTAAATCGACACGCGCCTGTTCCCTGTAGGAATACGATCTTGTTGTGGGTAAAGAATTTCAGGAACACGTTGTCCGATTTGAAAACGAAACAAACAGGACGAAAACGGACCGTGAGAACGCCTGAGTAGCTGTTACACGGTCTCCACAACGTTCAGCAGCGAAGCATGCTGTTGCGCTAGCAATTTCTGATCGAAGTGTACGACAAATTCTTCATTCCGACCTAAAATTCCATCTGTGTAAGATAATTTGCAAATTATTGGGCACATTGCAAAGCCGCTTGCGAGATCATTCTTGAAAATGTCCATCAGGATGCCGTTATTCTTTCAAGTGAGTAGAAACATTTTCATTTTTTTGGGATTTGTGAATAAACAAGATTACCGTTATTGAGCAGCCAATAATCCACAGAACTAAAGGAAGTCATTCAACGAGAAATTGAAGCAATTCCACAAGTGATGATTGAGCGAGCAATGGCAAATTTTAGAATTAGGTTAAGTGAGTGTGTGAAAAGTAACGGAAATCATTTGGATGACATAATCTACAAATAAAAATCTCTGTGAGTAATCTATGTAATTCACTATAAATCGCAAAATTTGATCTTTCATTTTATATATTATATGATTCAACTGTACGAAACACACTTTAGTTATTATCCCTCAAAAATCGTCAGGTTTTTATGCCGGGCCCTGTATAAATTGATTAATACATCATTAACTCACATATTTTTGTTATATGAATACAAAATTATGTATCATTTAATCAATATGAAGAAAATTATAAGTAAAACTCTTCTTCAGGTCTGGTGTGTTATTCCAACTTTCAAACAACATTATTATTCCAATCATAAAAGTTGATGCTAATAAGTGAGAAATATAATCGAAAGAAAATATTGAAATGTTGCCAATATAGAAATAAAAGGTTTCTAGCCGAATTGCCAATAGAATTTTAAGCATATTTTACAAGCCAGTAGAATAAGTAGGCAATCCCAGTGTTTCTAACCATCTACGAATTTCGTCAGTAATTCCCGCTTCCTTATATACCTGCAAGAACAAACAAACAGTTACTCAGGCCTACAATTATCATCGGTCGCAAGAATTACGATTTTTGACGATCCAAACCAGTGACCTATTCCTTGTTATAAGTTTGTCAGGCTGAAAAGTGCTCTGATACAAAACTGTTGGGTCACAAGCCCTTTTCAAGCTTAGCCCTTATTGCTAGGGCTCAGGACAGACAAACAACCCCTTTGTCACGGGACCTCTGACCCTTGATCCGGGATCAATCATCATCACGCAATACAATCGCCCTTCCCGCCCGCACACCCTCTCATACCAATCAATTTCACCCCTCCCCACCCACTTCACCGACTGCCACTTTCATCATCATCATCATCATCATTGCAGGCTTAATACACACTTGTGCAATTCCGTGCTTCCTCTCCCACAGTTTAGTCACCACATTCAGCATTGATATGATGAGATTTTATAAAAAAATATCATGTTATATCTACTACAAGGTACCTAGTTTATAGTACAATATAGTTCAAACCGTAGAAAATCATACACAACTACACACAAATAAGTGTACAAAGCATTCATGTATGCTTATTATTATGTTCTTGGTTCCTGATTTTTTTGACACACAGAGAGAGATCTGCCATCTGCGAACAGAGCGGGCTTAGGTATCTTTATCTAAATATCTATATCCATATCCTCCAAATGAATTCCGATCGTAGTCCGTTCTCTGTGTGGACAGACCCGAAACCTACAGCACCAAACGACACCTGCATTATTCGAAATGGACATTTTATCTAAACTGTAGTGTGATAAGTAAATCTGATAAGTTTTGTCGATAAACCGTGATATCATTAGCACCATTATCCCTTCTGAATAGATTGTTCTACATTTTTCAATTTTCAAAGAAGACTCCTGTAAATGTAGGGAGGCTAAGCTTTGTTTTGGCGCAAATCACAAATATTACACATATTAAATTGACCAAATATTACAGCTTCAGTGACTGTCAATAGTTTTGAGAAAGTTTATTTCATGTATAAGTTTAATAATTGGCTTGCTGATTGCTCTGGTTGCATCAAGCCTCATTATCACTGTTAACTACATTTACAATGTAGAAGTATAATCAATTAACAAAATATCCAATTTCAATGCCCGTGGCACGTTAAATTGTCGGTCCCGGCTGAAGTATGACAGTCGTAAGGCCCATTGACGGCTCAAATGATATATTCAGGCGAGGTGGAACTTCCGTCAGGAACTCCCCACCAATAAAAGCCATATGAATATTATTTATTTTATTATTATTATTATCAACGTATGACAGTCCATTTAATCATTGAGAAATATATTTTTCGCCCCACTTGGATGTAATGAGCTGGTTTACGTGCGTCATATGGAGGCCGAAAGTGATTGTTTTCTGACCAGGCCGGTAAAATTTTTACGGCCCTAGGGCTGTAAAATAACCTTGAAGTCAGCTGATTCTGATTTGATGTGAACATGTTTACAAAATAGTTTATGAAACGGAATCAGTTTATGCTTCTAGAATTGAATAAAGTTTTTGCAATAAGATACTATCATTTTATTTGGATGAATGAAATACAAATGAGATATTATAAACTATTCAAATTCAATTTTCAGAGTATAATAGAATCTAACCTCAAACCTCCTAGTAAAGCGTTTATCACGGAACATGGTGGATAAACGGAATCATTTTATGCTTCTAGAATTCAATAAAGTATTCTGTAATAATATACTATAATTTTATTTAAATGAATAAAATACAGATAAGATTATAAACTATTCAAATAATTCGATTTTCATAGAAGGATAGAACTTCTAACCTTAACTTCCATTGACATTCAGATCACATCGGATTGGCCGAATTTCAAGTGTGCCAAAACAGCTGATCAAAAACTTTTTCAAGTGTGATAAACCAGCTGATCAAAAACTTTTTCAAGTGTGATAAACCAGCTGATCAAAAACTTATATTATTTGTGTTTATCATTCAATAATTAAAACATTTATAATAATATCATCTTATTGTCATTTGGAAGAATAAAAAGTATAAACTCAACCTCTTACATAATTGAACATTATATTTTAGGTTATTTAGACAAATCAGAATAAAAAATAAAAATACTTGGACAATTTCTTGATATTCAGATTTGCTAGAGCTATGACCTTCCACTTTTGCTTTCGGAAGTGCTTATAATAGACAATGAGAATAATATTATTATTCTCATATATATATTGTTTATTTTTCTGTGTGGCGAAAAATTACGTTCTCACCATGGGCAAAAATGTTTTTCCGGCTCTCAATCTTTTCTAGTCCTCGGCCTACGGCCTCGGACTTGAAAACCGATTTCGAGCCAGAAAAGTTTCATTTTCGGCCCTAGGTGCGAAATATACTATTTCCTACAGTTACGTTGAAAAGTGGCCATTGCTGCACTGATTACAGAACGCAAAGAATCACTTTTCCGCTCTAGTGCGGGAAAAATTTTTCTGCACTCCAGATTTGCAACATGGCAACGCAAAATACTTAGTAGGTTATATGGAGCAACAGTGCAGCAAAATCAAAATGAAGTTGGTAACAGTGACTGCTGTGGCTGCTATAGTGAGCAGAGGTGCAACCAAGCACAACGCGCTAATTATTATTCATTATATTATATTATAACCAAGGACAACGAGGACTTTAGGATTTTAGGATTAAGGTTTTTATCAATAATAAAATTACACAGAGAATATTTGATGGATTTCAGGCAATTTTACCCATAATTACCCACTTTTCATATTCAATGGTAACTGTAGGAAAAACTTAATGTGAAATACGTGCGCAAAGTTCCTCTGCTGCACTCAAGAAACCATTCCGCCCGAGCCGTAGGCGAGGGCGTAAACGTTTCTTTCGGTGCAGCAAACTGACACTTTGCGCACTAGTTGCACAAATAACTATTTCGCCACACTTGGATGTAATGAGCTGGTTTACGTGCGTCATATGGAGGCCGAAAGTGATTGTTTTCCGACCAGGCCGGTAAAACTTTACGGCCCTAGGGCTGTAAAATGACCTTGAATAACAGCTGATCGTGTCCGATCTCACAAATCATAGAGAGATAATCTCATAACGACTGTAATAATCTATATAATTATGTATCGTGAATCGCGGTATTATGTCTATAATATATTTTATAAATTACTGTTTCATAATTTAATATATATAAATAGCCTCAACAATATAATGTTGGCTGATTTGTCCATTGTCAGAAAGGTACGTATCGCTAGTATTAAAATTGAAGAATCGAATTTGAAATCAAAGTACAATAATTGTATCAATATTTAAAAGTAATAATAATTATTAACAATTATTGTTTCTTTTTATTATCGAATTCCACTTCTTAATGCAATACAATCAACAATAATAATAAGAAAATACAGGAGAGTTCTGAAGTTTAAGGTAAGCCTACTGGTGAAACTCATTCATGACTGAAAATTCCTAGTAATTTTTCCGAAATTCATTATTAAAACAGTTAGATAATATTATTCTTCAATATTAAACCTTATAGAGAAAACATTAGGCCCACTCAAGATTGAATCTTCGAATGTTTTCTCTATGATTTAACTATTTTTAGAGCAATATTTTGTTGTGAAAATGCCGGCAAACCGGCTTCAAATTTGCCGCTATACACTATATTATAGTAGTAGCCTAGATACGTTACCTGACTTAATTCAGAGTGAAAATGTTATTGTGAGACAGATAATATATTAATTTTAATAATATAATAAGTCATGAGCCAAAGTCTGTTGTATCCACGCTTTTTAGGAGTGAAGTAAACTTCAGAAGTCTTACTAGTTTACAGTACAGTATTACGTGTCTGCTAAGTCTTATGAGTCAGGCCTACGTTCAACAATAAGCAACGGCCGAGAGCGTAAAGGCGTAATACTTCAGTACTCATAATTCGGTGATTAAACATGATCAAGGTTCGAATCTCGGTCAATGACATTTTTTTTTTGTCAATGAATTTCGACTTTTATTACCTATTTTTTATATTAGTTACCGTACTTACTTTATTTTTTAAATTTCAATCAATTTTTTAGTTATATTTTGAGTAATTTGAGACAAAACTGTGAAACATGCAATTATATTAATTTTTTCATCACATTATTTCAAAATCGTAATGAAAATTCTATTCATCCATTTATCCATGAGATATTGCACCGGGCGCTTTGCGCTTTAAAAGTTGGATGAATTATTATTTATTTTGGAAGTATTATTTATAATACTGTATTATAAGGCCAGATTGCACAAAAGTCTGTTAAATATTTGAGATTAAATGTCATGAGAACCAATCAGAATAGACTGTAAATACAGACAATTTGAATGTACATTTGACCTATCAGAAAAAAGTAGTAGAATCATAACTGCACGTTCAACTACTATTTAAATAATAAAGAATAAAATAATAGAGATTTGTTGTATAAAAAGTATAATGATTGTATAATTTATTTTACGTGAAAAACAAAGAATTAACTGTCAATAATGCTTATTTTTTATAATTTAATATGTATTTATGTATCTAGTATAATTAAATAGGTATTTAAACTATCAATAAATGATCATTTCTATAACTTGATATGAATTATTTTGTATTTTTGATACCGAACAATAGAATACAATGATACTATCATAACCACATTAACATTGTATTATTTATAGTAGCATAACCTTAAAATTTTGCTTTCAAAATTGCCAACTTAACATTATTATTATTTTTTTTTTTTTTGGTGTGACGAAACGCTCGACTTCGTCTCGAACTTGAAAACCGCGATCTCGAGCCGGAAAACGTACATTTTCGACCCTAGGTGCGAAATATACTATTCTCAACGTAGAATGAAAAACCTGTCCTACATTTCCATTCTTCAATCATTCTTTATATTCGAAGACCAAACTTTAATCAATTGATCATCATCAAAGATCAAAAGAGAAGATATTATTAAGGTAAAAGAAAACCATTATAATTTTGCGGTTTAAAATATTCCCAAAATCCAACTAATCCTAATTCTTTAATGGATCCATATCACTTCTGATTTCCTCCGAAAATATATAATCCTACTTGTAATGTTGATATTGGTGAACGTGAAGTATGATAACATTTCAATTTTAGATTAGTAGTTACCCACATATGAATTACATATTGCCGTACATTATTATTATTATTCATCTATATTCAAGTTATTTATTTGAATTATTCAGTATCACATAGTTTTCAGAAAATAATGTACCACAGGCTTGAGCCCAAAACGGTTCCAATTCTCATTTATTATATTTCACGATTCCGTTTGACTTTTCCAAGTCCATTAGTGGAGTGCCATTGCCCGCCCCAACTGAATGTAATTCTGTCAATAGTGGACATGTGACAGTTCAGCCGAGAGCCAGCAAGTTGTCCGCTACAGCGAATTGTCCAATTTCCGATCAACTGAAAGGCCAAAGATGGACACTGCAATAAAAGAAATGCTCGATTGTGTTTCGCATGCGAATGTGTACTCTTAGCAAACAGGTCTACTCTCAATTACACAATCATATAGGATGTAGCGTGTTATATGAGATCCGCTCTCTTAACCAACCCCCTCCACATGCCAACAAAACATTCGATGACGACTTATTATATCAGTCAAATTTATGGGGCTTTTCAAGTTTCGAACTGAGACCCTTAGATTGTATCGTAGTTCATACAGGTTGGGTGAAACGTCCGAGAACGGCTTAATATCTCATACACAAAAGTAATTTGATGTTGGGTGTGATTGGGGATCCTATTCAAATTTAAAAAACTACTTTACTACGACTTTAAAAATCTGGTCCACCACCTTGGATCCGCCATATTGAATGCAAATTAATTTTTTTTCAATTAGGAAGGTGGTCATGATGATACATGATTTCCATACGGAATTTCAATAAAAAAAGAATGGCGAAAACCGCTCATCGATTAATAATGTGAATATCTTCGAAACGGTTTGAGATTTCGATGTGTGATTTTCGCCATCCATTTTTTCTTGAAATTCTGTATCGGAATCATGTATCGCATGACCACCTTCCTATTTAAAAAAATAAAGTTGCATTCAATATGGCGGATCAGATGTTGAAAGTCATAGTAAAGTAGTATTTTCAATTTGAGTAGGATCCCCAATCACACCTACCGTCAAATTACCTTTGTGTATGAGATATTAAGCCGTTCTCGGACTTTTCACCCACACTATATGATATAGAATTGATAAAGAGTTCAGTGTCAATAAGCGAAAGTGTGCAAATGCTTTATAAGAAAATAAGAAATGAAAACTGTTGTGCTAATAATGACTATTTAGAATAATCATCATGTTTATACACCTATTGCAATAGCAACACAGCATCTTTACACTTTGAATAACATTGATACCTTTACACTTTGAATATTATTGTTTCGACAATGCCATTTTTGAAAAATTATTCAAACATTTGTGTTGGGAAAGAATGATTTGTTAGCAAGAGAATATGGTAAGTGAGAGTGAGCAAGGGGGAGGAACAGTGAGAGAGTTTGAGAGAGAAAGGTGATAAGATAAGGAGTGAGATACAGTCTACAGACCACAGATCAGTCTCTAGAGAGCGTCCGTCCGATGTAGTGTTGAGTAGCGTTCTAGTAGTGTAGGATTGCCACGAAGGGGGCTGCTCTTCTGCAGAGAGGGTTGGGGGGGTGGCAAAGCTTGGTTTGAGGTAATTAATTCATCTGCCTACGACCAGATTGCACAGTGACGTCCCCTGGGATGCACTCTCCCTCACGGTTGCCCCCCCCCTTCCGCACAAAACGTGCGATCACTTCCGACTGCGACCGGTTTACATTCACCGTTCGGCGGTCGCTCGCCGAAGGCACGTACGTCACTCGCCACTCGCTCACCACTTGTCACCGCATCGTTTATTAAACTCCATTACTGCGGTTCAAATTAAATCCGATCGACAGCCCCCCTCACCACGCACCCCAAAACATCGCCATTCATTCGTCCAAATTAAAAGCCCAATCCTGAAAATAGATTTCCAGATCGAATCGGTTACCCTCCCGAATAAAATCGCTTCCACCCCCATGGGACGCCATGATTTCGTGCGCCGATTATTTCGGGGGTTTTCGGAATTTGTACGTTACTACTACTTCCCAGAACCCCTTCAAATCCATTGCAACAATTCGTTCTACCTCACCCACCAAATCAACTCCGTCGGTTATTTAAACCGCTTTAAATTTCCCCTCTCACTTGTACACACCCATCGAAAATAATTTCACCTCGCTAGTAGTATTTGTTGTCGCCGAGAATCACCCGTGCGAAAGGCGTAAATAAAAACAACAAGTTTATCTCGGGTTTTTCGGATCTTTCCCATCAACACACTTTTCATCGGCGAGTGTTGATAAAATTGCGCCCATACCCTACCAATCACAATCACTGGCTGCCACATTCAACAGATATCAGTTGCAAGATGGCGTGAATTTTAAAACAATCATTTGACAATTTTTTGACCGTTACTTTTCCGGAGACTACTTTAATATCCTACAATTTATGTATGGAAGCCTACAAATTATGTATGGAATGTTGATTAGTTTTTCTGGACAGATATCAGTAAATAGCTAGTTTACTGAAAGTTTTCTGGATTATCATAATGTTATCCTGATAGAATGATTCTGGATCAATCTTCTCCTCCTAATGTAATAATATTATTGGTGATCATATGCGGACAGTTTTGCTAATGATAATTACCTATTTTCCCAAAGGTTGACTTCATTGGGATTCTATATAGGAAAATATTAACTTACTTATCATTCTCCAAAACAATAGACTGTAACATTATTGCAAAGCATATAATGCAGAAGGGAGTTGGAGGTTTGGCCCTAAACTGGTCTTTGATTCGGACCAATGCAACTCTAGATGAACGCTCATCTAGAGTGGCCTTGATTTGGACGCTGCAGAGCTGTAATCATATATGCGTATGATAGAATTATAACATTGTGAATTATTTTATTTGGATTGAATTTTCAAAGTGTATTTTCTTCTGAGTTATGAATTACGACGTTAAAAAATACTTCAAGGTGTTAAATACGATTGATTGGGGATCGAGTTGGTCTCGAAGAAGAAATAATCTTTACACGATAAGGGCTCTCACTTCACATCGAATAATTTGGGAATATATTCGGGAATAATTTTGTTATCACTTTTTTATTTGAACAGAGGTGCATGCAAAAGGTTAATAAATTTAACCACAGTTCCAAAGATGTTCTCTGAATTGTTGAGCAATATCTTTTCTTATCTCAGTTAGAAGATTACTGTGATGAGCGTAGAATAGAAACCGTACTGAAGTAAAGAATAGAAGCTCTAGTAGATGCAGTACACATTCATGTCTTATTTTAGGAGGCATCACGCTTGCCATAAGTTATATTTGTTGTAAAACAAATGACACATCCCAAAGCTGAGAAGCAACTTTATCTAACATCACTGCTAAGTAGAGTATACACACTTGGCAAGCAATATGAATAGGTGTGAAATATGTTTGCAAAGACAATATTCTGTACAAATATTATTTTAATTTGAACGCTTGTTCTCGGGTTTTGTTTAGTGGCGGATTTATTTGAAATTTCAATTTACGCACACAAATAATAACTTTGCACACAAGGGCTTTGTATGCGATATATAAACAAACAGCTGAAACAAAATAGACTTGCTCTTGTATGCCTGTGGATAATGTTATTATCATGAGTGTTCAAGTGACAAATATTTGTCCTCTTCTTATTTCATTAATTGTAACTGATTTCATTGTTAGCGAGATGTTTTCTCCGTGTTTGTTTGAGTGTGGTGTCACAAGTATATATTTGCTTAATGATATGCTCCAATATTTACTTCGGATAAATTGTTAGTTGAATAAACGAATGTGTACCTGTGGAGACTCTCAGGTAGTTTGTTTGTTTCTGTAAACAAAAGTAAGTAGCACTTTGCATTTAGCTGAATGTTTGTACGATGCACGATTCTGAAGAGATCATTAATCAAAAACTTCTTCTTTACACTGTTCAATGCAACACATGCAGTGTACAGAAGCAACAGACACAATAAATTGAGTATCAATTAATAAAAATACAAGAACATATTATCTCAATCAGGCTAAAAACTAGGTTCAAGTAATAAAACTTGATACCAAGTAAGGTAGTGTAGCAGATGGAAATTGGACAATAAGAGCACTTCGAAACAATATTTTATGAGTTGTAAGACACAATTAATAGGACTCGGCTTCCTCCAGGCTTCACCATGACAAGATCTTCATCTTGTCTGTGGGCAACATTGATCTGTCAATATTTATTATCAAAATGTGCATGAAAATTATTATCTCTATTATGAAAATGCTCTTAGTGTACGATTGTCAGTTAGTTACATTTCATACCTGCTACAATCTACAATACTGGTACGGTAAAATTTATTTACTTCATTGATTCATCTCATAATTCACACTCGCACTTCCCATTACCCACGCACAAGCAAAAAGCTCATGTGGGCATCATCCGCAATAATAAAAAAAATCATGGGAAATCTCAACGACAAACTCGAAAATATTATTCAAACAAGATTGTCTGTTTCCCCATTAGATAGTTTTGATAGCAAAAGTATTGAAATAATCTAATCTCAGATACATTGAGAAAATATAATCTGCCAGATCAATTGAAAAAAGGATTACCATTATTTTAATCATAAGAAGCCTTTTCAGAAGATTATAAATAATGTTCACTGCATTATTATTATAGAAAATAAATAATAGTTTTTTAGTATTAGCACAGAAAAAGGAAGAATAAGTTCTTCTCTTTGTGGAGAATATTTTCTTCACCTATTCAAACATTTTCTTCTCGTTCTTCTCCCGTGTTCTCTCCTCCGTGGTATTAGTATGGCACATTTTTATTTTTATTTATTTATTTATTCATTTCCATTTCATACAAAGGCTCACAGAAATCCATAAAGAGCCTTATTTACACAAGTAACTGGAACAACAATTTAACTTACATATATTATGAAATATGGTAAAGAAAAGAAATCAAAATACTCAGAATAATCAAATTAATTCCATTATTATAAAGAAAAATGTGAAAAGAGAGAAGATAAAACAATATTTTCCAAAGATTCTAGAGAAAAAAACACAATGGAAAAAAATAATAACAGTTTGAAGATTACAGGAAAGAAAATAATAATAAAAAAACCTTACCATTTAATAAATTGAAGATCTGGATGCTATGAATTAATTTGGTACCGCTCGATGCAGCTAGTCACTATTCCAGTGAGGATTGTCGTTAAAAAGATGCCAGACTGCATATTCGCCTGAGCTGCGTGTGAACCTCACGAACGCAAAGTCGGTTCCCATGCAAGATAACTTACGCATCTTGAAGAGCATCTCTGTTTCATCTCTTTTCATTCACTATCATCTCTTGGGACGGAGTAGAATCAATTATCATGATGAGCGTTGCTCTTCCCCAATTATTATTTGCCGCGACCGTTTGACTCAAGTGGTTGGTGCATGTGCTTCAAGTGATCAAAGTGGTGGCACTGGCAAGAGATGTGAAGTGATGCTGAATCAAGTGATCACTGGTGGGTGCCCACGAATGGATCACTCAAAGAAGTCATGCCCCAAGTGAGAGGACTCCACCGTGGCGCTGAGATTGGACCACGGGTCGACCAGAGCCCCTGGGAGGTAGCCACACGACCATCACCTGCTGAAGGGTGGTAGGCTTTTTAGCTCTGTGGGAAGCGGAGTACTACGCTTCATAGAATGATGCAGCACCTCACGTGAATTCATCTTCTTTGGAGATACGAATTATTCAATTTACTAATTTACTAATTTTACTGGCAGAGGGAGATTGGTTAGATAGAGTGGGATTTCTTACATGTGGGATGCGAGAGATGTAGAGATGGCTTCAGCTGTAAATCAAACTCGCTATATATATATATATATATATATATATGCTAATTTGATTATTCATTTACTAATATGATGTAAACACTTGAGATTTTCTGTTTTATTTGTTTAGGGAATTCAGTATTTTTTTAACTACAGGATGTTCTGAAGGGAGAATCATAGACTAAAATAAACATCATAAATAAAATAATCATGAATAAACAAATCTTCAATCTTGAATGAACAAATCTTCAAACAAGTCTCGAATCTGTGATAGAATGCATAAGGATGTCTTCTCAAATAGGTCATGTTTTTTAGGAGCATCCCTCTGTTTTCCGGTTAGAGTATAGTGAGCTTTAATTGGCTCATAAATACGGCGGATCTAGGATTTAAGATTATTCTAAGACGTGGTATGTAGTGATGATGTGGTTTACATATTACTGATAATAATATAACAAACATATTATAAGTTTGGAAGACAGGAATTCCGGTTTGCTTGGAATTTTCTTCTACTCCGAGAAAAACGTGAAAATCTTCCCAAATCACCATTCAATAGTGTGATTTTAATAGCCACAGTTTCAATAATAAAAATTTCTGATCAAAAACCTCCACCTATCCTCACACAATATATCCCCAAAGATTCATCACGATCGGTCAAGTAGTTTTTGAATCAATACGAATATACGAGTATTTATAATACCATTCTATGATATTAATTATATAGATAAAAATAAAATGTTATCATTTTTGTAATATCTTTTCAATAGGCTTCGATCGTCGCCCTTAAACGAAAAACTAAAACGACCCTGCAATGTGCAATTTACCATATTTGAACACTTAAATTTCGACATAGCATTCTGATTTTTAAAAATAAAAGCTATTAGCTTCTTCTTACATTTGTGGAGCACTTTCGGACACTCCTCAGGTGTTGAGGAAGGGCCTAGTGTCCACAAAATGTAAGTAGAAGCTAATAGCTTCTATTTATAAAAATCAGAATGCTATGTCGTAATTTAAGTGTTCGGAAGCAGTTCGTAATGGAAAGAAACATTGAAGAGAATTAATTAGAGCTTCAAAATAATATCAGTACTGTTTTACTTGTCTCATCAGTGTTGAAAATACAAATGCAGTTTCCATCTACAACTTTGTGTACACATTCTCTCATTTCTAAATTACTCATCTTCAGCACACTGCTACTTTCACTATGATTCCCTCTCCACTTCATCACATATTCCACAGAAAGACACGGCGGTAGAGTATTACGAGGGTTGGTCATGAAAAGGAGAGGTAGATGAAGTACAAGAGAGACCGCTAGCTGCAGCTTCCCTTTAAAACCCTGGAGCAACATCCCCTCCTCCTCCTCTTGCTGGATTCCCCCCCCTGACCAGACCAACGGCACAGATTTAAAATCAATTACACGCTGATCCCACCCGCGATAATACTATTCTAATTGCAGCCATTTCGACAGTTTCCCACCCGTAGTGAACGCGTGCACTATCACGTGACTCTATTTTTGCAATCGGGCCGAGCAATGTTTTCTCAACACGCTTCGCCTGGCTCGGCTCTTTGTTAAGAACTAATAGCAACAGATACGAGCTGTTGTTTGAGCGCGCTTTAAAGCCCCTCACAATCCAAACTAAATTTGAAACGTCACGATTGAAAATCGCTCGTCGAATCTATTATTGCATTCAACTAGGTAATCTCTTATGAAAACAGTGCGGCGTTTGCCACACCTGACCCTTCACTTTTGCAGGACACGTGAACCCATGAAACAATCAACGCTGCACTAAAGTAACATTCTAATACAATCATGGCATACTGTTCGTGTAATTGAAACACGAGTTTAATTTGATTGAAAAGGAGTTATCGTGGAAGCGTGGGAGTTGATGAGAGGTGTGTTGCATCAAAGACAAACGAATATCCAACAAATAGAAGATGTAAGCAGGGTGCCTTCCCATGTAACGTTGGTGCGACGCCTCCACCAATTATGTAAGCAAGATATGACACTTCCACTAAATATGTAAAGGGGGAATGAAAGATGATAACAAAAGAGAACAGAATAACTAGTACTTTAATTAATTGGTACTTTCGGTTGAATATGGTTAAAAATTATAATATTAATTTTGACTATTCAAATTTATTTTTTAATAAATATATAAACAAACACAATATTAAAAATAAAATAAATAGGGAAGCTACTCGCTTGCTGCTAATGATACAATCTTTGTGGTTATGAAAAATTGAGAAAAAAGATTTTATCCAGAAATACCTTATCTTATCTTTCGTATATCCAGAAACCTTTCGGAAATGGCTTCCCCTTTGGCATTCACTGGTTGAAACGCGACTTTACAGTTAGTATTAAATAACAAAATTAACTGAACTAGTGAAATGGGTTCAGATCCTGTCTCATTCAATAATACAATTCTCTTTAAACTGCCCGAACTGCGACAGAAAAACTGTATTATAAAACAAGAGTAATATTTATCCTTTTCACCAGAACAGCCGGACTTTCACTGTCAGTCCTATCAAAACGAGCTCTGCCCCAAAAGATAAATTTTGGGTATTAATATAAACTCAGTCAATGCCAAACATGAAAGCCATCTCAAGTACATATTTCTATCTATCGCACGTTTGTTATTAGAAAATAGAAAGATGCTAACGTTAATATTGACAACAAATACAATAAACAATCTTTCTGTCGATGAGAGAAATGATTGTTCAAAGACAAAATACTGTTCATTGAACTTTTAATTTAAAAACTCTAAAATCCTGATCAATATGAGATAAATATATGATTAATATTGTCTCTTTTCTGTATAGGGCTACTTGTAATATTAATAAAAATAAAAATCTCAGTACCCTTTTTTGAATTATTTTATCACAAATTGTTTCAACATTGATGCCATTTTCAAGTGATATGAAGTATATAGATTAATATATATATGTCCCATATGACCAGTTGACAAGGACAAGAGATAGAAGATAGAAGACGCCGAAGAAGATAGAAGACAAAGGAATAGAGGTATTTTTTCTCTATGGTTCCACTCTCTCACATGTTATACGTGTTTTCCTCATCAGAAATGTGGAAATGAAAACAGTGAAAAAAATATCAGTAATGACAAGATAAAATGAGATTACGAACAAAAAATACTCAAGTGATCATCGCTATTTTACGTCTCACTTACTTTGTAATTTCATTTGAGTAAACTGTAAATAATCAGCCGCCTTATTATTAGAAGGGTTTGATAAAGGATGAAACATTTGTGGGACAAGGAGGGAGATGATTCTTTGGATCGAATATTACAAATGTATAGAGGTCAGAGATTCTCATTGTTTCAATAATACAAATTATCATTTGGATCCTCAACACTCTTCAATATCTTCGATCCTTTTCGTCATCTACAACCAGAGATAATACAAAGAGATTATTAATAATACAAGAGGTATCCAAAATCTTCATCGTAACCAGCTATTAACTTAGACAATCTCTTTTTCTAGTTCTGTTATTTGATGTCAAAGTCTGTATATAGAGGATCACAATGCTAGGTAATTTTGGAGCGAAACTTAATATATACTTATTATATCAAAATATACTAAACTATGTATACTATGGTATTATACTAGGACATATTCTCTATACTAATAACACATTACTATAAATCAGCTTAGGCTAACAGCAAGTAAACAAACTTTTCAACAAGCATCGATATAGCCGCGTATCCAGAACTCTTTCTATACAGACCTTGTACGACGTTTCAGAATTTCAAGCAGGCTTGATATTTGTAGCTACTTTTATTTCTCCATGCGCAACATGATAAGCTGGTTCCGCTGATAATCTATCACTTAGATAAGTTAATAATCATGCGCCTGATACTTCCGTTGGAAGGGTGACCGCTTGAACCAACTGCTCTGAATATTACTCATGAGTTGTAAAATCCCGTCCCGGTGGTTCGGAACCCACTTAAAACTAAAACTAGTTTCATTCATCTCCCATTATCATCCATCTCATTACCCACGCACAAGCCTAGAGCTAAAGTGGGCTCACCCTCAGCCAAAAAAAAATCACTGTATTCATGGAGCTCAATCTCCATGTTTGAATAACTCAATACTATATCATTTGGACGCAATTCATGAGATTACATGACTCCACTCTTTTGAGTTACGATAATATACGAGTATGAGACCCAGATGGATCATATGAGAACTTCGTTTCAATTGGCTTCACCACCATGAATCATCAATTCCGTTCCAATCTATTCTTCATAACAATTGAACCTTCTCACATTGACAATGAGTTTGTCAGCAAGCAGATTGTGATGGACCTGAACTTAGATCCTGTTGTTGTTGTATACGGATGAGGGGTGGTGCGTTGGAGGGTGAAGGGTGGTGGTGTTGGAAAGAGGTGAGGAAAGCCCTTGTGGGTTGTAAGTAGTTGATGGTGACAATGATGATGATTGTGAATATGATGATGATGATGATGCAGCAGTTGGTTGCTGGCAGTGAGATGTGAGATCAGGGTTGAATCTGCCAAAAGGGCTGAGGTTCGGTTGAGGAGTGGGTGGAGGTTTGAGGGGGTGTTATCGAGCGAAGATGGTTGAGCTGACTGTCAAGCCAGTTCAAGTGACACCGCCGTTCTCCCGTTTCGGCTCTTTCCTCTTTCCCTGTTTCTGATCCTTCTCCCGATCCTCTTCCTTCTCCTCCTCATCCTGTTCTTCCTCTGTTTCTCTCCGCTTTAAACCCCAGCGAGTCGCTCTTGAATACCTCCTCCCCTCCCTCATCCAAACCCCATCACCCCTAAAGCACAACTTGAACCGAAAGAGTGCACAAGCGTACTGAGAGTGCAGAGTGGAGTCGGCTGTCGAAAGATTTTGCTCTTGAGTCTCTCTGCCACTTGAGATACGCACGCCTTCCTTTGTCTATCGCTTCTTTTTCCAACTGCAGTTTTCCAATTTTACCTGAATCATAAATGAGAATTTTCAATATACAACAGAAATTATTGTAATTGTTGTGACTTGTAGTCAACAAGACAATAATTGTGGTTAACAACACAATTGGTGAACAGCAATTATTGTGATTGTCACAATAACTCAATTGGTCAACAGTAACTGTGGTTGTTGTGACCAAATAAGTCGTGTGCCGTGATTTATGTGGATATAAATCTGCTGCAAATTTATTGTAGGTGCTTTTTTGAAGGTTTACCCACAGAAAAAAGTGTGGCTGAATGGACAGTGAGGTTTCATTATAATTATATTGGAAGAAAACACCGAGCTTGGTATATGAAAACTAGGCTAAATTCTAGAATAAGCTCTTCCTCTAACCGATTCTCAGTTGCTTTTGTTACTTGTAACTTGTAATAATAATATTTGTATGACTTTTATTGCGAGTCCTTGACGGAAGTTATACCTCACCTGAATATATAACTTAAGCCGTCTGATAATTAAACAACTTGTAACTTACTTTACTTTACTTTTCTTGTTCGTCACAATTACTGAACTGCATTAAGGGAGCAACGACACGTCAAAGTTCAATCTAATATCTACCATCCCTCATATTGTAACATAACAGATCCCACATAACATACATCAATCAAAGATTATTCAACAAGGAAGTCTGCTAACCTGTACGGACACAATACAATTAGGAATTCCCTGAGTGTTTTTTTGAACTCCTTCAAGCCATCAATTTATCTTATGACAAAAACATGTTTATAACACTTTCTAACATGTTAATAATAATTTTTCCATACCATTGATATGGGAAAGATATGAAATACTATTGAATACTCCTCTGAAAATTTGCTTTTTTGATAAAAAAAGTAACAAGAAGACTCTTTCATGCCACATGTACAAGTTGGAATCCCTGTTACGTATTTGACATAGCTCACCTACTTCTGTAGCTATTTCATGAAAAATATTTAATATGAAAAGACTAGGATACTTTTTAGAACTCAAACCAGCTACTGTTGGCATATAAATTACGAGTCATTTATCGTTCGAAAAATAATCAGAAAGAATAAGCCGGTTAGGTGCCTAGTTTGAACAGCTGTGCAAATTATTGTAACTTGTACTTTAAGCTGCAACGTTCCATTTGTAGTCTACAACAATAATTAGAGAAGGTTATTGAATCTTACTCTATATCAATCTATTACGAAATATGAAGATCAGCAGAGCAAAAGTATTGGCATTTATGAAACTTTTACCATCACTTTACAAAGCAAAACTTTTACGAGATTGACACTGTCATATTTCTATTTTATACAATCTATGTAACCTAATGTAAATAAATTTTTCAGAGTATAAATTTTCCAACACTTCAGTAAATAATATTGACTTATTTTTGCCTTGTACTTTTATTCAACACCTCATTATTATTATCGTCCAACACCTCAGTAAATATTAAGGTGAAATGAAAACGATAATGGCCCATATGAATAAAACCAGAGCAAATGCTCATGAGCAAGAGCATGGAGCATAAGGTTTTGCTCATGAGCAAAAGGTAGAAGCAAAAGCACTTGCTCATTTTTATATGAATAAGCTTTACCTTTTACTCTTACCTTATGCTCCTGAACTCTGGACCAAATGCTCACGTATTTTAGAGATTTTTCATCAGCTGATTCGCTTTTGTAGCCTTAGTTTGTATTTATAGCTCACGGAAGCGCTAAATATGCAAATAGGGTGCACCGCTTGTGTTTGCGTCGTCTGCTCTGTTACTCTGTTTTCTATTAAATTTTATGGATAGAGTTTTATAGGTTAGTTGAGTTTAGAATTTTGAAATAATAGCGTGAAAGAATGTCATCTCTATAATAATCTTCAGCATATTCTTATAATATCAATAGCCTTCTTTCAATCGTCTACACTTTCATCTTCTTAAATACCTATTTCCTATTTTGTGATAGCTATCTTTATAACAGGTAACTATCTTTTGTATTTATTTTTTTGTAGGGATAATGGTGATATGTATCATGGTTGAATCTAAAAAGAGTTTTATAGTTCTCAACTATTGGGTGTGATCGTATCTGGTATAGTTTCCTATTCCTCATACGCATTAGTCGAGCCATTTTACTATGAGCAAAAGGTGATGAGCTGCTCTAGACTAGACTCACCTTTTTTGAAACATTTGCTTCAAAAGTTGAGCAAATGCTCTAATTTATTCATACAATTTTGAGCAAAAGCTTCTACTTTTGAGCAAATGCTCAAACTATTTTTTTGATGAGCATGAGTGAAAGGTTTTGCTCACGTTTATTCATAGAAAATGAAGCAAATATTTTAGAAGTATAAGCAAATGCTCAACTTTATTCATATGGCCCATTGTCAGATTTGAGCCAAACTTAAGTTTCAATAATGAAGGCATCATCTTCAGTGCTCTTTTTTGAACTTTTTCTAACCAAACTTTGTCTAACCACTTAAGTGCATTGAAACTTAAGTTTGGCTCAAATAAATTATGTGGAACTGACAATATCGTTTCTATTTCACCCTTATATGGAAAAAATCCACAATAACTTTGCTCATAGTGTAAACCTCAGTAAACAATTGAATTATTTTTGCCTTGCATTTTTAATTATGATCTTCAGCTTTGATCACTAGGAATTCTATATCAAAGCTAAGGTATCAAAGGTGAAACTTCATTCTGAACAATGTGACATATAAATCATAGTCGTTATCATCGGGGTAAGGGGAAGTAATCCAGTAGAGTATTAGAGAACCAGGTTGTGAGGTAAGGAGATTTGCGGCTTGCAGTGTAGCGGGTCTATTGCTCGCTCGTAGAGGCAACCTCATCCCCATTCCATTGCTATCCACAATCTCAGTCATTAGCTGCTTACCTCGCTAAGCTTTCATTACCTAAGATGAGAGCATTCGCAGACAACCACAGAACTGAGGCTATCACTAATTAACTTGGGAATACTGCATCCTGCTTTATGAGGGATAATTAGGCTCACTGAGCACAAAAACAGGATGTGTCGAACCAACAGTGAACAGTTGAAAAATAACAGCATGATTTCCCCTTCTTCAGCTCCAATATGGTGATTTCTTTAGACCTAGCAAGACTTTTCCAGCGCATAATAGAACCATAAAGTAAGTAGGCCTAAATATTTTTTATCCATTTCTGTCATCTCTGATAGAACTAACAATAGAGTCTACCTTAAACCACGGGCGAATCATCATGTTTTCCAGTATTTACTTTGTTGATCAGTTATTATTGTGTACGTTCTGTGTACAGTTCCAATCATATTTATTTAATTTTAATATTATCGTTAATTTATTTAACGAATGGTTATCAAACATCATTTTGTTCTATGGCTATGCTATGGTAAACAGACAAGCTACCAGCGCATGCGCAGAGAAGCAAGTAGACTATAATTCAATCGACCAATGAGAGCTCTGATAGTTTAAACTGCAACAATTTACCAGGCTTCGACTGTGGGGCAAGATTTTGGAACTTGAACTGGTTTCTGGTACAGAATCTGTCAAAATTCTTCCCATGGGACGCGGAACTTTTTACCTGGTAAATTGTGAATCGCACAATTTACCACATTCTATGGACCCAGAACGGGCTCATTGTCTTCTGTTGTAACAAAGACAATAGAGAATAATAATCATGATGCTGTTTCAACAAGCTTGACTTGACAAGATAATAACTTCTATTGCTAACTTGGGGTTATAAGCAACCAATCTTCTACATTTTTATTTAACACCAAGATTATGAAAACAGCAAACTCACCTGTTAAAAAGGTTAGAAAATCAGTATACTTATATGTTGATTTGTTTCAATGTATAATATTGTTGCCATCAAGTATTGACTAGTATATTATTAGTGGATGAGAGTGCTTGATTGGAAACCTGGAGGTCCCTGGTTCGATCCCAGGATTTAACAAAAGTCACTCCCGTGTTATTGGATGGGCACGTTGAATTGGCGGTCCCAGCTGATAACAATCGTGAGGAGGCCCAGTGATGGCTTGATGGGATCTCCCCATACCGGACCTCCCACTCAAAAAGCTATATGAATATTATCAACAAAATCCAGTGCACTGTAAACCATTGAACTCTGGTAGATAAAGATGTATAGTCAGATTTTATAGTAAGTAAAATAAAAAAATAGACGGTTTTGATTCAAGGAATAGATGTGATCTGAATATAATTCAAGCAAATTATATTAATTATTAAGAGTAGTGTAATATTATTGAGGAAGTGAGTGGATGAACCAGAAAACATTTTGGAACCATTTAGTAAGAAAAAATATCAACATTCTTCAAGAGTTAGTTTGAATAATCACATAAAGAAAGAACCTCCTAAAATGTGGTTGTATTCATAATATATACTATAATAAAGGAAAGAACTGGCTTATGGGATAGGAAAATTATGTTTGACGCAATATCACGTCTGAGCTACTGCAATGATTAACTTAAAATTTGGCTTAAAGATTCTTAATTAACCAACGATGGTTATAGATTTCATTACGTCAAGTTTTCAGTTTGTTAAGTTTTAAAATAGACCCTTGCGGAGCACGGGTTACCTGCCAGTGTTGAATATTTTTTTCCCAAAGTAACATTCAACAAATAAAAGTTCACGACAAATGACAATCGGCTACCATGTATACAATGTTGAAGCCTTGACAAAATCTCAGCAGGACCTCTGCCACTACCCATTGATGTGTTCAATTGGCCGTGGCTGTTTTGTGACAGTTATACATGACAACAAAGAGCCCAACCACAGAGTGCTTCTTGCAGAGGGGTGCACAACTGCAGCACATCTCCAACGCCCACATAAAGAAACATTGTAATCGACACACAACACTATTGTGGCTAGAGGCTCTTGCTTCACTCATTTCACTGGTTATATTTATTGATATTATTTGTGCAGTTATTGTCTGCGAAAAATGAGTGGAGCCCATCAGAAGTGGATCGCTGTAAGAGAAGAGAAGAGACCGGTGTAGGTGTCATGCAAGGATAGTATAATAGCTTTATGTATATAATATATATATATATACTCATATACTATTCTTGGGTGATATGGGCACAAAGCATTGACACGCGGTCACCTGTCCAAGTTGACACCCTCGGCATTGTTGCTTAACTGGATGAATGCAGAAAACGTGTGCCGAACGATTTGTGACGTGTGGCCAGTGGAGGGCTCTTATGTCATCCTCTGTACAGTACACCAGAACTATAACAGCGGCACAGCTATGCTTTCAATGAGTGCATCGTCGGCTTTTGCCTGCTTTTCACTGGCGTTTTCCTTGTTTCCTCTTTTTCTAGTATCGTTTTCTGTCTCTCTCACACCTTCTCACTCCCTCTTAATTCCTCCAACTATGCCTCTTTCTCACACACTCTGTCACTTTTTCTAGTATCAATCTATCTATAACCATATTTAATGATCCTCTTTTTATCTTGCTTACTCTCTCTCAAGAGAGAGGGCCGTCTGCGCCCTAACTTCGCCCTTCTAGGTTTTTCATAAAGTCAGCTAATCAATCAATCTATCTCTCTCACAATCACTCACTCATACTCTCTCTTTATCCCTACCTCACTTGCCCTCTCCTCCACAATCTCTCTCCAACTCACCTATCTCACACACTTCCTAATCCTCTCTTCTTCTGTTTAGATTAACAGTCTATCCCATTTATATTTTCCCCCTTCTTCGTAACACCATTTCTCTCTCTCACCATGACTCCTTCCCCAATCAATAGGAGAGCAGGAAGCCTCCCACCATGATTTTCTCCCCAAAAACAGGCGATGACAGGTGTGCTAAGAACAGGTGCAGCTGCTCTTACCAAAACCATAAAAAAATTTCCTATTTAAAATTCCCCTATTAAAAATTTTTTTTATTCCCCATACTAAATTCTGGTATTTGATATTCTTAAGGTGGGTACTTTAAGTTTTAAGTTTTATTGAGATTCTTAGAATATTTTTTTTTTTTTTAACTTTAATTCTTGTATCCAATTGGTAATGTGGATATTCCATCCTCTAATACTATTCTCTTATCATCTTTGGAACAAAGAGCTTTTTTATTTATATCCACTGTATAGACATGATGCTCTTTAGATCTGATGCAGGTATTTATCAGTCTATGGTCATTATTCAAGCTGAGACAATTCACTGGGCCCACCAGCAATGAGCAACCCAATTTAACCTAACCTAACCTAACCTAACCTCCCCCAAACCTAGTCCCAGTCATTTTGTCTGGGCCCACCAGCAATGAGCAGCCCAATTTAACCTAACCTAACCTAACCTAACCTCCCCCAAACCTAGTCTCAGTCATTTTGTCTGGGCCCACCAGCAATGAGCAGCCCAATTTAACCTAACCTAACCTAACCTAACCTCCCCCAAACCTAGTCTCAGTCATTTTGTCTGGCTCCACCAGTGATGAGCAACCTAACCTAACCTAACGTAACCTAACCTCCCCCAAACCCAGTCTCAGTCATTTTGTCTCTCACCATGACTCCTTCCCCAACCAATAGGAGAGCAGGAAGCCTCCCACCTTGATTTTCTCCCCAAAAACAGGCAATGACAGGTGTGCTAAGAACAGATGCAGCTGCTCTTACCAAAACCATGAAAAAATTTCCTATTTAAAATTCCCCTATTAAAAATTTTTTTTATTCCCCATACTAAATTCTGGTATTTGATATTCTTAAGGTGGGTACTTTAAGTTTTAAGTTTTATTGAGATTCTTAGAATATTTTTTTTTTTTTTAACTTTAATTCTTGTATCCAATTGGTAATGTGGATATTCCATCCTCTAATACTATTCTCTTATCATCTTTGGAACAAAGAGCTTTTTTATTTATATCCACTGTATAGACATGATGCTCTTTAGATCTGATGCAGGTATTTATCAGTCTATGGTCATTATTCAAGCTGAGACAATTCACTGGGCCCACCAGCAATGAGCAACCCAATTTAACCTAACCTAACCTAACCTAACCTCCCCCAAACCTAGTCCCAGTCATTTTGTCTGGGCCCACCAGCAATGAGCAGCCCAATTTAACCTAACCTAACCTACCTAACCTAACCTCCCCCAAACCTAGTCTCAGTCATTTTGTCTGGGCCCACCAGCAATGAGCAGCCCAATTTAACCTAACCTAACCTAACCTAACCTCCCCCAACCTAGTCTCAGTCATTTTGTCTGGCTCCACCAGTGATGAGCAACCTAACCTAACCTAACGTAACCTAACCTCCCCCAAACCCAGTCTCAGTCATTTTGTCTCTCACCATGACTCCTTCCCCAACCAATAGGAGAGCAGGAAGCCTCCCACCTTGATTTTCTCCCCAAAAACAGGCAATGACAGGTGTGCTAAGAACAGATGCAGCTGCTCTTACCAAAACCATGAAAAAATTTCCTATTTAAAATTCCCCTATTAAAAATTTTTTTATTCCCCATACTAAATTCTGGTATTTGATATTCTTAAGGTGGGTACTTTAAGTTTTATTGAGATTCTTAGAATATATTTTTTTTTAACTTTAATTCTTGTATCCAATTGGTAATGTGGATATTCCATCCTCTAATACTATTCTCTTATCATCTTTGGAACAAAGAGCTTTTTTATTTATATCCACTGTATAGACATGATGCTCTTTAGATCTGATGCAGGTATTATAGAAATAAAATAATTTCTTATGTTATTTCAGCATTCATTTTCAATTTACTACCTATCAATTATGTAGAAATTTTTGAGGATCCATCAAACAAAAAATAACATTAGTTTCTCACAAAAGTGCTATATTAAGAGTGGTGAGACATATTTCTGCAAGTCAACCACAGTTTTTCTCTACCATATCCAAAGTTGTTGACCTAGATGAGTTGGGCCTTATAGCAACAGGTAACTTGATACCACAAGTCTTAAGAAAACGAGCAAACATAACCTGTAAGCTTCTCCCATACCCTGTTAAAGAGATACAGCCCTTGTCTCCTATCACAGTGCTATCAGCCAAGAAGCATAAGCTAGAACTGAATGAAATTGATCTAAAACGGAGGAAAATTGAGTTTTTCTTGAAGCCACACAGTCATTTAGGGAACAGCATGAGCAGCTAGCAGAATTTGAGAAAGAAATAGAACATTTTGAGAGAGAAACTTGAGCCATATTTCCATTCACATTGTCTAAATTTTGATCTAAGTGGAGTGTACAATGTGACTGCATTTACTGTGAATAATACTGGGAAATTCCCATATGTAGGTGTACTGGGGGAGAAAGATGATTTGAAAAATGTTTACTTTGTAAAGGGGTGCCATAAAATGTTTTTATTAATGCATACAAAGCTATCGAAACTCTCAAAAAATGGGTTATTTTGTAATCCCTTACAGTGACAAAAAGAAATAATTTGTCTACCAAGGGAAGAAAAAATTTGTGTAATTACAGTCAATGGTATGACAAGCTATAATGGTCATACATTTCCTAGAATAGAATCACTTAAGTTTCTGTCAGATGTTTGAAAAAAAAACTTGGAAGACACTCCCTTCACACAAAAAGAAGTGGAGCAGTATAATAACATCACATGCTATGCTTTCAACGAAGGCTGTTTCAACGACCCCCACTCCACCACCTCATGTCACATGACCAGTCTTTGACAGCATCCAAATCTTCTCTCAATAAGTCTGTATGACGTCATTTCTCAACTTTCTTACTATAAATACCACTGCATTGATCTGCATTCATTCAGTTTGATAGTGTCAACGGTGCAGTAAACATGGATACTTCTAAGGTGTTTAATGTGCCTATGCTCTGTGGTAATAAAATCAAGCCTACCAATGAGCGGTTTGGTTTGTGGCTTCTATCAGAAAACTTGTGCGATGACAACCTTGTGACAGACATTGGAAATATTGATTACACTGCTGGGGAAGAACTGTTTGTGCAGGATGACTCAAATCTTGTGCCTATTACAGAACCTTTTTGTGACAATATAATGCTTGTGAAAATCTGTGCTTTAGATGATTGTGAAGCAATGGATAAGAGACGCTTCGTTCTAAAAAAGGATATATGTGGTGCATTCAACTTATATTTGAGAGGTGAATTCTCTAATATGGTGTCAGCTAAACATGGAGTCAAAGCAAAGCTGCCTTACCTATTGGACAGTGGAAGTGTTATGTCTCAAAAGATTCTACAAGTGCTTGGCAAAGATAATTACAACGAGGTGAAACAAAAATACCAGGAACCAGTAGGGATACCTTACAAAGTGGAGCTTGCAGACGTCCCAATTGCTACATTGATGGAAGAGCTACCGAGATTATTGGAGCAGCTGAGGAAGGAGCACTTCTATCTACTAGACTTGGACATAACACAGGACTTTGCTGGAATATTCAACAAGAATGGGATGTGTGACTTTCTAACTACAAATCATCGTTTCTGCTTTCAAGGAGAATATAAAGAAGACTATAATGTGATAGTAGATAACAATAAAACTGTTGGGATTGATTGCTTGACTTGGGTTAATAGTAATGTGAGGGTGAAAATTTATAATAAGTTTGTATGTCAAATAACAAGCCCTGGTATAAATAAGCAGTTAGGTAACCATATTGTAGACTTTATTGCCTGTCCAGATACAAGATTACGGGAAACTTTCACTTCTCCTGCAGCCAAAATGCATGGTATTACACGTTTGGAAGCTACAATCTATAACTACAGTTTAACAAATAGAGACAATAGCAAAACCTTTAACCCTATTCAGGATAGCTTGTCACTTTTGAAAGATAGTAGAAATTATTTCCAAAATGCTCCAATTTATTCTGTATCCTTGGCTAAAATGTGGAGAAAACTGACAGATAATTTGAAAAATAGTTGTTGTTTGGTCTATAATGATCTTCTACAGTATGTTTACTGGGGTAATAGCAATACCAAGAAATTGACTGGAGTACAAGTGAAGCTCCCCACTGACCCACAGCATAGAAATAAAATAATTTCTTATGTTATTTCTGCATTCAGTTTCAATTTACTACCTATCAATTATGTAGAAATTTTTGAGGATCCATCAAACAAAAATAATATCAGTTTCTCACAAAAGTGCTATATTAAGAGTGGTGAGACATATTTCTGCAAGTCAACCACAGTTTTCTCTACCATATCCAAAGTTGTTGACCTAGATGAGTTGGGCCTTATAGCAACAGGTAACTTGATACCACAAGTCTTAAGAAAACGAGCAAACATAACCTGTAAGCTTCTCCCATACCCTGTTAAAGAGATACAGCCCTTGTCTCCTATCACAGTGCTATCAGTCAAGAAGCGTAAGCTAGAACTGGATGAAATTGATCTAAAACGAAGGAAAATTGAGTTTTTTGAAGCCACACAGTCATTTAGGGAACAGCATAAGCAGCTAGCAGAATTTGAGAAAGAAATAGAAAATTTGAGAGAGGAACTTGAGCCATATTTCCATTCACATTGGCTAAATTTTGATCTAAGTGGAGTGTACAATGTAACTGCATTTACTGTGAATAATACTGGGAAATTCCCATATGTAGGTGTACTGGGGGAGAAAGATGATTTGAAAAATGTTTACTTTGTAAAGGGGTGCCATAAAAATGTTTTTATTAATGCATACAAAGCTATCGAAACTCTCAAAAAAATGGGTTATTTTGTAATCCCTTACAGTGACAAAAAAGAAATAATTTGTCTACCAAGGAAGAGAAAATTTGTGTAATTACAGTCAATGGTATGACAAGCTATAATGGTCATACATTTCCTAGAATAGAATCACTTAAGTTTCTGTCAGATGTTTGGAAAAACTTAGAAGACACTCCCTTCACACGAAAAGAAGTGGAGCAGTATAATAACATCACAATGCTGGAAATTAAAGGTAAAGTGAAAGTAGGGGATTGCAGAAGATTAGAGAATCTACAAGAAGGAACAGAATTGGTCATTATTGCAATCAAACAGGTATGCTGTAGAAACAAGACGAGATATATTCTACAGTTTGAAAACCTGGAAGCATTGTATGTGTCAAACTATTGGTTAGAGGAAGAATTTAGAAAGCCAAACATAGATTTGAATTATAAAATTAGAATCAAGCTAGATGTTTTCAAATATACACCCAGTAGGAATAAGGAAAGAGTTACTTTCTGTATTTGATTGGGCCATAGATATGCTTTGATGTATGTATAATAATTTTAAAAAATGAAGAAAATTATTGTGACATTGAGTGTTGACATTGACCTCTCCCCCCATCTCCGCATTCCTCTCTCATTTTTTTTCTTTCCTGCTAAATGAGTGGAGGAGGAGGAGGATCCTAGGTTATTAAACCTAACCTCACCTAACCTAACCTAACTCCTACTCCTCCTAGGTTATTAAACCTAACCTCACCTAACCTAACCTAACCTAACTCCTACTCCTCCTAGGTTATTAAACCTAACCTCACCTAACCTCACCTAACCTAACCTAACCTAACTCCTCCTCCTCCTCTCCTCCTCCTCCTCCTCCTCCTCCTTCACCTCCTCCTCCTCCCCCTCCTCTACTCATTTAGCAGGAAAGAAAAAAAATGAGAGAGGAATGCGGAGATGGGGGGAGAGGTCAATGTCAACACTCAATGTCACAATAATTTTCTTCATTTTTTAAAATTATTATACATACATCAAAGCATATCTATGGCCCAATCAAATACAGAAAGTAACTCTTTCCTTATTCCTACTGGGTGTATATTTGAAAACATCTAGCTTGATTCTAATTTTATAATTCAAATCTATGTTTGGCTTTCTAAATTCTTCCTCTAACCAATAGTTTGACACATACAATGCTTCCAGGTTTTCAAACTGTAGAATATATCTCGTCTTGTTTCTACAGCATACCTGTTTGATTGCAATAATGACCAATTCTGTTCCTTCTTGTAGATTCTCTAATCTTCTGCAATCCCCTACTTTCACTTTACCTTTAATTTCCAGCATTGTGATGTTATTATACTGCTCCACTTCTTTTCGTGTGAAGGGAGTGTCTTCTAAGTTTTTCCAAACATCTGACAGAAACTTAAGTGATTCTATTCTAGGAAATGTATGACCATTATAGCTTGTCATACCATTGACTGTAATTACACAAATTTTCTCTTCCCTTGGTAGACAAATTATTTCTTTTTTGTCACTGTAAGGGATTACAAAATAACCCATTTTTTTGAGAGTTTCGATAGCTTTGTATGCATTAATAAAAACATTTTTATGGCACCCCTTTACAAAGTAAACATTTTTCAAATCATCTTTCTCCCCCAGTACACCTACATATGGGAATTTCCCAGTATTATTCACAGTAAATGCAGTTACATTGTACACTCCACTTAGATCAAAATTTAGCCAATGTGAATGGAAATATGGCTCAAGTTCCTCTCTCAAATTTTCTATTTCTTTCTCAAATTCTGCTAGCTGCTTATGCTGTTCCCTAAATGACTGTGTGGCTTCAAAAAACTCAATTTTCCTTCGTTTTAGATCAATTTCATCCAGTTCTAGCTTACGCTTCTTGACTGATAGCACTGTGATAGGAGACAAGGGCTGTATCTCTTTAACAGGGTATGGGAGAAGCTTACAGGTTATGTTTGCTCGTTTTCTTAAGACTTGTGGTATCAAGTTACCTGTTGCTATAAGGCCCAACTCATCTAGGTCAACAACTTTGGATATGGTAGAGAAAACTGTGGTTGACTTGCAGAAATATGTCTCACCACTCTTAATATAGCACTTTTGTGAGAAACTGATATTATTTTTGTTTGATGGATCCTCAAAAATTTCTACATAATTGATAGGTAGTAAATTGAAACTGAATGCAGAAATAACATAAGAAATTATTTTATTTCTATGCTGTGGGTCAGTGGGGAGCTTCACTTGTACTCCAGTCAATTTCTTGGTATTGCTATTACCCCAGTAAACATACTGTAGAAGATCATTATAGACCAAACAACAACTATTTTTCAAATTATCTGTCAGTTTTCTCCACATTTTAGCCAAGGATACAGAATAAATTGGAGCATTTTGGAAATAATTTCTACTATCTTTCAAAAGTGACAAGCTATCCTGAATAGGGTTAAAGGTTTTGCTATTGTCTCTATTTGTTAAACTGTAGTTATAGATTGTAGCTTCCAAACGTGTAATACCATGCATTTTGGCTGCAGGAGAAGTGAAAGTTTCCCGTAATCTTGTATCTGGACAGGCAATAAAGTCTACAATATGGTTACCTAACTGCTTATTTATACCAGGGCTTGTTATTTGACATACAAACTTATTATAAATTTTCACCCTCACATTACTATTAACCCAAGTCAAGCAATCAATCCCAACAGTTTTATTGTTATCTACTATCACATTATAGTCTTCTTTATATTCTCCTTGAAAGCAGAAACGATGATTTGTAGTTAGAAAGTCACACATCCCATTCTTGTTGAATATTCCAGCAAAGTCCTGTGTTATGTCCAAGTCTAGTAGATAGAAGTGCTCCTTCCTCAGCTGCTCCAATAATCTCGGTAGCTCTTCCATCAATGTAGCAATTGGGACGTCTGCAAGCTCCACTTTGTAAGGTATCCCTACTGGTTCCTGGTATTTTTGTTTCACCTCGTTGTAATTATCTTTGCCAAGCACTTGTAGAATCTTTTGAGACATAACACTTCCACTGTCCAATAGGTAAGGCAGCTTTGCTTTGACTCCATGTTTAGCTGACACCATATTAGAGAATTCACCTCTCAAATATAAGTTGAATGCACCACATATATCCTTTTTTAGAACGAAGCGTCTCTTATCCATTGCTTCACAATCATCTAAAGCACAGATTTTCACAAGCATTATATTGTCACAAAAAGGTTCTGTAATAGGCACAAGATTTGAGTCATCCTGCACAAACAGTTCTTCCCCAGCAGTGTAATCAATATTTCCAATGTCTGTCACAAGGTTGTCATCGCACAAGTTTTCTGATAGAAGCCACAAACCAAACCGCTCATTGGTAGGCTTGATTTTATTACCACAGAGCATAGGCACATTAAACACCTTAGAAGTATCCATGTTTACTGCACCGTTGACACTATCAAACTGAATGAATGCAGATCAATGCAGTGGTATTTATAGTAAGAAAGTTGAGAAATGACGTCATACAGACTTATTGAGAGAAGATTTGGATGCTGTCAAAGACTGGTCATGTGACATGAGGTGGTGGAGTGGGGGTCGTTGAAACAGCCTTCGTTGAAAGCATAGCATGTGATGTTATTATACTGCTCCACTTCTTTTTGTGTGAAGGGAGTGTCTTCCAAGTTTTTTTTTTCAAACATCTGACAGAAACTTAAGTGATTCTATTCTAGGAAATGTATGACCATTATAGCTTGTCATACCATTGACTGTAATTACACAAATTTTTCTTCCCTTGGTAGACAAATTATTTCTTTTTGTCACTGTAAGGGATTACAAAATAACCCATTTTTTGAGAGTTTCGATAGCTTTGTATGCATTAATAAAAACATTTTATGGCATCCCTTTACAAAGTAAACATTTTTTCAAATCATCTTTCTCCCCCAGTACACCTACATATGGGAATTTCACAGTATTATTCACAGTAAATGCAGTCACATTGTACACTCCACTTAGATCAAAATTTAGACAATGTGAATGGAAATATGGCTCAAGTTTCTCTCTCAAAATGTTCTATTTCTTTCTCAAATTCTGCTAGCTGCTCATGCTGTTCCCTAAATGACTGTGTGGCTTCAAGAAAAACTCAATTTTCCTCCGTTTTAGATCAATTTCATTCAGTTCTAGCTTATGCTTCTTGGCTGATAGCACTGTGATAGGAGACAAGGGCTGTATCTCTTTAACAGGGTATGGGAGAAGCTTACAGGTTATGTTTGCTCGTTTTCTTAAGACTTGTGGTATCAAGTTACCTGTTGCTATAAGGCCCAACTCATCTAGGTCAACAACTTTGGATATGGTAGAGAAAACTGTGGTTGACTTGCAGAAATATGTCTCACCACTCTTAATATAGCACTTTTGTGAGAAACTAATGTTATTTTTTGTTTGATGGATCCTCAAAAATTTCTACATAATTGATAGGTAGTAAATTGAAAATGAATGCTGAAATAACATAAGAAATTATTTTATTTCTATAATACCTGCATCAGATCTAAAGAGCATCATGTCTATACAGTGGATATATAAATAAAAAAGCTCTTTGTTCCAAAGATGATAAGAGAATAGTATTAGAGGATGGAATATCCACATTACCAATTGGATACAAGAATTAAAGTTAAAAAAAAAATATATTCTAAGAATCTCAATAAAACTTAAAGTACCCACCTTAAGAATATCAAATACCAGAATTTAGTATGGGGAATAAAAAAATTTTTAATAGGGGAATTTTAAATAGGAAATTTTTTCATGGTTTTGGTAAGAGCAGCTGCATCTGTTCTTAGCACACCTGTCATTGCCTGTTTTTGGGGAGAAAATCAAGGTGGGAGGCTTCCTGCTCTCCTATTGGTTGGGGAAGGAGTCATGGTGAGAGACAAAATGACTGAGACTGGGTTTGGGGGAGGTTAGGTTACGTTAGGTTAGGTTAGGCTGCTCATTGCTGGTGGGCCCAGACAAAATGACTGAGACTAGGTTTGGGGGAGGTTAGGTTAGGTTAGGTTAGGTTAAATTGGGCTGCTCATTGCTGGTGGGCCCAGACAAAATGACTGAGACTAGGTTTGGGGGAGGTTAGGTTAGGTTAGGTTAGGTTAAATTGGGCTGCTCATTGCTGGTGGGCCCAGACAAAATGACTGGGACTAGGTTTGGGGGAGGTTAGGTTAGGTTAGGTTAGGTTAAATTGGGTTGCTCATTGCTGGTGGGCCCAGTGAATTGTCTCAGCTTGAATAATGACCATAGACTGATAAATACCTGCATCAGATCTAAAGAGCATCATGTCTATACAGTGGATATAAATAAAAAAGCTCTTTGTTCCAAAGATGATAAGAGAATAGTATTAGAGGATGGAATATCCACATTACCAATTGGATACAAGAATTAAAGTTAAAAAAAAAAAAAAAAAAAAAAAATATTCTAAGAATCTCAATAAAACTTAAAGTACCCACCTTAAGTTTGTTGAACAAAATAATATCATAGAGAAACGATATCATTGCATTATTCACCTCTAATAATATTCCCTGAATCTCGTTGAATATCCCATCCAATAAAAATTATTAATTAATATCACATCATGTTATTGTTATATTCGTGCAGATGAGTCCATCATGAAAGAGCATTTATAATTTCGAAATAATAATTCAGCTAACGTGCCGGTTGAAGCGTTCGTGTTTATGTTGGCAACTTCCAATTAATAATAGAGCGATCTTTGTACACAGAGCATTTGTTGACCTTTCCTCGTTCGTCGTATCTGGAATGAGCACTATTAAAAACTGATTTACTGATTATCTACTCTTCTATTTACTGTTTCGGAATTTATCATCACCATTGTCAACAATTACTTTCAAATTTGTGATGGCTCTGTTTGTTAATAATTTTGAAATTAGCAAATGTTTACTTTCCTTGTACAATTCGAAAGCTTCCTTCGTTATCACTAATGCAAGATTAAACAATGACGTTTTATTTCTAAGATTTTAATTTTTGGAGACTCGTCACCAGAGAGTATAGAATCGTTGAGAAAAGAATATCATTAGATATCAATAAATATTTTTATCTCTGATAAAATGTATATTATTGTGTAGGACACTGCTTAGCTCACTTCTCAGGATAATGTGAGAAACTACTCTGACCATTTTCTCATGCTTTCAGGGCTTAGTATCAAACAATTTTTATTATTTGATTTTTGATTATTGGTCTACTCCTAGGTGATTTAAGAATTTTTTCACGGCAAATGTGCAAGAAGTAATCTGTGTTTTTTTATAAAACAATGGATTTCAATTCATCAATTATCATAAAACTATGGTTGAGTTCATATCGCTCATAAATCGATCATACTGCTCTATAACAATGAATCAAATTCAACATACCATTCAGAGTTTATGTGTGAAAGTCTATAGTGAGGTCCACGATATAATGGCAGTGTACGATTAACAATACTGTTGCTGTAGTTTTCTATCATACAACAAAACAGATAGCGCTATCTCTCTCTGGCTTTACAATGCTGTCAGTTTGCCAGAATATTTTATTTTTACTTTTGACAATGACTGTACAAAAGTAGACAAACAGCTGTTCTCAGCCGCCATTTTTTCTTCATTTTATCAAAATACTTGAGTACACAAGTCTTATAATTGACTTAAAATGTATTCTTGAAACAATAAAATAATCTTTAGACATTGCCGTATGAGAAACACAAATTAAAATACCTGAAATGACATTTTAAAAGTTGATAACTAACCATCCTAAACTTCATCCATGCTTCAGTTAGCCTACACGTATAGGTTAGACCTACTCGTACCGATATAAATAATATTGAAAGGTTATTTCAGAATTATTTTCATTGAAATTACTTATTTTAAATAGGATTTCTATTTTTCTATTATTCTATTATTTTTAAAAGAAATTGGAATAGAATACCTACCAAATAACTCAATTTCTGTTGTTTTGAAATTCAGATTGTTGTATCACAGCTTTTTAAATTAGCCGCCAATTCAGATTTGTATAAAAATAAAAATCTGATCTCAGTTATGAAAGCAAATTTTCGAATCAAATTACAAAAAAATATATTCTCTTCATTAATTTGACATTAAATTGATTATTTTATCAAGGAAATAATAATTAATATTATATCAAATATTATAGGATGAATTGAGTAACAGCTGTGTACACTCGGTGGCAAAATGGAGAGACTTGGCAACGTTTTTCTCCTCTTTCTTCACTGCCATTATAATGTGGACCTCACTATGGTACAGTTTCACTGTCATGCGCTCTTATATAATTAGCTCATGAACCTTTCATTTTATATAACACGAAATTTATATAACTTGTCTATTGTACTCTGAAAACATCATGCCGAATTTGTTTTCATACAGAGTTTTATAGCCTGTGAAATAATTTCACTTGTATGGGCTACTTTATTAAAATTATTAAAAACAATAATTATAAAAACATGGAGTACCCTTTTATTTCAAACATTTTAAATTTTAAAAATTTAAAACTTGAAGTTTTAAAGTTTAAAATGTTTTAAATAAGAGGGTACTCCATGTTTTTATATTGTTTTAAATAATTTTATAGCCTGATAGAAGTTGTAAAAACTATTTATCCAGAAATGACGTTGTAGAAAATGTTATTTGATCCGTTCAAACTGTTAAGACAGAATACGCCTTTCTTTAGTCTTTCAAAAGTGCGGAATTGTTTTCAGTATTTTTAGAATCTTGTTTCAGTACTTGTATCAGTATACTGAAATTTTGTCAGAACTGTGTACTATTGGAAGTAATATTGTGTTGTGGTAGTGATATCTAATCCATTATTGAATCGAAAAGAATGAACACAAGTATGAATCGGTTCGATTCAATACAATATAATTGTATTCGCAATTCACAAACTACGTGTATGATGAACCAGTGGACTCCACATTGATTAAGTTGTTCATGAAGTCAAGGACCGAGCTCATTCGTCTCAACAAATATTCCCACAGGCAGGATGTAAAGATCTGCTCTCTATGCAACATGAAGGAGGAAGAGGATGTAGTCCACTTCATAGCCATGTGCCCGGTGCTTGCAGGGTTCAGAGAGCGATACTTCGGGAAGACTCTACTTGCTGTAGAGGAGCTGAAGACGTACCTAAATGGTGACAACTGGATGCTGATAGGACAATACTGCAGAGATGCTTGGGCGTACAGATATTTCATGATTCAAGAATTCAATTTTTACTCCAATTACACAAGATGTACTATTTCCCTCTCTTCTTTTGTAAAGTAGTATTTTCCATTTTTATTTTTTGTATAATTTGTCTATTTAAAAAAATATACATAGTTTGTATAATAAGTAACCGGACTGACCTCAGGAAATTTTTTATGGGCAAAATATGTACAATTTTTCATAATATATCATCAAAGTAGTCCCTATTAGAGTCGATAACACGCTGATACCGGATTTTCAAATCCCTGAACGCTCCCTGAAGTCGGCAACTTCTATGCTGTCTAGAGCCCTCGTCGTAGCACGTTGAACGTTTTCCAGAGTCCTGAACCTTGTCCCCTTAAGTTGTCTCTTGATCTTAGGGAGCAAAAAGAAGTCCGGTGGTGCCATATCCGGGCTGTAAGGAGCATGTGGCAACGTTACCCTCGACTGTTCAGCCAACTGCTCGGTAACGAGCAGGCAGGTGTGCGACGGAGCATTGTCGTGATGGAGGATCCACGAATCGGCAATCCCCGGACGGACTCGATGAACTCGGGCGGTTAGTCGACGGAGCACCTCTCTATAGTACTGGTCGTTTACAGTTTGGCCGCCGGGTGGCAAGAACACTTTGTGAACAGCCAGCACTACAGAGAGGTGCTCCGTCGATATCTAATGAAAAATTGTACATATTTTGCCCATAAAAAATTTCCTGAGGTCAGTCCGGTTACTTATTATACAGACTCTGTATATATAAATAGCTTTCCAACACCTCCTGACGGCACTCAGCCAAGGAGAAAACGCTGACAATAAAGATGTATTAACATTTACTTGATTATTTTCAAAAATGTAATGAATTACGTTCAATAAAAGCCTTTATCTATTTATTTTATTTTATTTATTCATAATTGTATTCTAGGTACCTACTTTGTATCAATCTGTTTAGTAGTTGTACAATATTGTATTCTAGGTACATTATAGCAATCTGTTAAGTAGTTATTTGGCGTATAATCTACAATTAAGTAGTTTTCTCAGCAATAAAGTATACGAATTTGTCAGATTGTACAATATTAATGTATTTCCGTCATAGCTGAAAAGACATATTCCTCAAAATATGGTGCAATTTAATCGAATGATCGGATATTCGCCGATGTGGATTACAGATATTGCCAAACCGCATCTCAAGCGGAATTGCATTGCAGAATTTCCCCAGGGCAGGTTGCGTTGCATCAGTTGCATTGCAATCCAATAATGGACTCGCGCTGCGCTGCAACAAGCGAAGACCAACACAATGTAATTAATATGGACCATCGTGGCCTGTATACATATAGCTTATTAATCACCACATATAATTGCAGCATATAATGGTGTAGATCATCCCTTTGCCCGGCTTGTTGACTGAGCCAGCCAACCTATTCAATTAGTCAGTAGGATGCATCTACGCATGCGCAAATTGCTTGTCTTCAGCCCAGACTGACAAACAGCTTCATGACCGAGTTGAACCGCAATAGACATTGTTTCCATTATCATTATTGTCCTCTAGTTTTGATATTTGATGAAAGAGCTGGAAATACTTGAATCTCACCTGTATTTCATCGCAGTTTCTTAGTACAGTAGTTGCCGGCTAGGTAGGTTGTAGATAATAGATTATAAAGAGCGTTACAAACTTTGGTCTGCTAGCACCGCCTCGTTTCTTGGGTTCGAATCCCACCGATGGCATGGACGTTTGATCATCTCATCAATTCACCAATCTACTTTCCGTCACTCACACACAAGCCAAGCATGTAGACTAGCTCATGTGGACATCAGCAAATAAAGGCAATTATTGCAGAAGCTTGAAAGGGTGCTTACCCTCAAGGCCAATGACGCAAGTAGAGTATATTCCTATACAAAATCTGTATTTTACATAAATGCGGTCACTTGGGAGGTCATGCGGCAGAACGGTTCTTATAAAAATTAATTGTAGAATCAAATCAAATCAACTTATTCTCTTCAACACTTGATGTATACAAAATTGATCTATATTGTATAGCATAACAGTGAATACAGTAGTACTACAGTATAACATGAAATATAAGCACACCATAATAAAGACTATAGTAACAATTATTATTTTTTGTACAATAGCCTATTATGATAATAGTGAAGTATCTGAATCTTACACTCATTTTTCCGCCTTGAGACACTTGATCAAGGACAATTCTACTAACTTTGATGTTATATTTTTTGCCGAAAAATCGTTGTCTGACTTTCATGGATAACAGTGCATTCTACCCATAGGGTTTCTAGCTACCTTTCATTCATATCAACATAGCTTCCATCATACGTATATATTATTCGTATCTTCCATACTGATTCCTACAACATACTGACACCTAAAACCATAGCTACAAATGGCGAACGTATAATTCTACAGCGGAAAGTAAAGAAGAGGCCAAAAGAACTTGATTATTTATCAAGATTAACGTAATCAAATTAATGAATAAGTTATGGCCGTATCAATGGATGTTGATCACATTATTGAGAACTTGTTTCCAGGTTGTCCATCACGGCTCTCATTAGATTGGAGGCCTTGAACAGCTAAATATGATGTTTGAAGAGAGCAGAGTGAAAAGTGAAAAGTTGAAAAACCAGTAGCAGCTGATGTCGGCTCAGTCTTTTGCTTGTTGTACAATGTACAGCATTAAGCATTCCTATTTAGAAAGCAATAAACGGCTTAACAGTTTGCTATCGCGTTTTATCCGTGCACAGCAAACCCGAAAAGTAGAAGAAATCAGGAACAAAGGGATGGTGAGGAGGGAAGAGGTTGAAGGTAGAAAGTTGAGATTGTGCGTTGAGAGGGAGAGTCGATCCGGGTTTGCGCCCTTCGACAGAGACAGAGAAGCATCGCGTTCAAGTGGCTTGCGATTGGTCCACATCTCCCCATCATCTGCCTACTACAACCCAACCCTCTGTGCCTGCCTTTAACGAGCGCCGCTATTTCGATTCAAACGCTGGGCGGCTGGGTGCTGGGTCTCCTCTGTATATCAGAACTTACTTGCCGCGCACAACACCAGTTATTCACGCATCTTCACACTGCACCCCTCTCCCAACCTGAGTGAGCACCCCTGCCGAAATCTGATGCAAAAGGGGGCAGGAGAACGATAAGTAAGGAGAGGAGGAGTAAAAGGAGATGATAGAGGTGCAGTAGTTAAAGGAGGAGGGTGAGGAGGAGGAGGAGAATGTGTAGGAGGAGGATGAGGAGGAGTGGAAGACGAGGTGAAATTGCTGGCACATGTCCGCACTCACGGACGCTGAAACTCAAGAATGGCTAATATGTATTCGGGCAAGAGAGCCAACCTTTGCTGGCTCACAGCTCAGTGTTTGAAAAATTGATATACGTTCTGAAAGAGGAGTACTTGCACTCAGCTTATCGAATGATGAATTTCTTAATTTATTTTTTTTTGAAATTATGAAACTCTTTTAGAATTTTTTTCATGTATTTGAATTTGGCAATATAATGATGAATCGTGAAATCATGATGAATCTTTACAATCAATCAATTATATCGAGTAGAAATTCTTCAAAGGTTTTTTCCCTTTACATGCTGCTACAACATATTGAGAGGTTTGACTCAAGCACAGAATCATCATCATCCATCATGGACTAAGCTTGTAAAACCTGTTGCGGTGTCCACCGCTCCCTCGGTCTTCCGATGTCTCTTTTCCAATCGAACTGCAACTTCCAAGCTTGTAGTGGATGAAAGCCGCGTTGGTGACATACGGCACAGGTGATTTGTCCACTTTAATCTGTAGATTTACTTATTTCATTCCAAACATTTCTATACTTGAAAATAGTATAGAGTTCTGCTTTTTAATGAAAGTGATTTTCAATGAACATTTTTTTCCAGCTCCTAGATCCATCATTCTTTGTCGTCTATGTGCCAGCCCTTCTCCAGATATGCTATATACATTGCACAAAAAAACAGAATTGAATAACATATTCATTGAAATCTTACTATCAGATCTCATGTATTTGGTTGTCATTTATTTGGAAGGTATTTACAGGCGGAATATGAAATGATGAAGAACATTGATTGATTGATCGGTTATAATATTGGAATAAGGTATTTCCTGTTACACATTTATAGGTAATATGATGTCGCTTTTCTGGTGATAGGTGTGTTATGTGGAACTTCCTTGAATGAATACTACATCTAATTTACTACTTATTTAAAATTATCAGTCTTTTTACATTATTATTATTATAAGTCTTAATTACAAAGAAGCCTGTCAAGTTTCAGTCATGTTTGAATGTCACGAGAGCCAATCGGAGAATCCTTCTTTTCAAGAAAATTTTCTATGACTAGTTCTCTTGATATTCAATCATGATTAAGATTCAGCAGGCTTTTGTGCAACCGGGCCTTAATATTGAGAACTTAATGGAGAACCGTAAATCGAACTAAATTCAAACCAGTCAAAACTGTACTCATACCAGTACAAACAATACTCAAAGCAGTCTCCTAGTTCTTGTACAACTACTAAATTTTGAAAGATTCAAACTAATTGGAAACTTCAATTCCATTACTAACAGAAGACAGTAACAAGCCTCAACATCTCGCCCCAAGAAACATCTCTCAAATCTTGCAGCATATAACTCTCTAATGGAAGTTAGGGGGCCGTTGTCTCGCTCTATCCACATTAGTTTGGCTACACCAACTTCACTGATCTCTCATCATCTTGCCTTGTTCTGTGCCAGTGGTTTGCTTGCTTACAGCAGCCATAAGCTTTTTAAGTGTTTGCCCGAATCAAAGGAACTAGATGTAATTGCAGAGGTACCAAGTTTTCCCACGAGTGCCGCATGATGGGGGGGGGAGGGAGACATTTCGAGAGGGTCGGATATCTTGAAAAGGGATAGAGTGAGGGTAACATTGTGGGGCACAACTTCATCATGAAACTCGTCATCATCATCATCATCATCATCATTCGACGCCGGTTTCCAGGAGGCAGCTGATTCACGCTCCGCCGAGCGGAAAGCGAGCGAGGAAGCGAAACTCGGCGTCGGCGAGCGAGGAAGATGATGATGTTCCGCCCCCGGCAGCCAATGGTGTCCTTTCCCGCCAACCAGCCAGCCAAACAAAATGTTTCCCGCGCTCTCACTCACTCAGCTCTCAGCTCTGAAACCGGTATGCGGTTGCGGTCCATACTCTTTGTGTGGCCTGCAAAAAAGAACAAAGCTGATCAACAAAATGAAGATGAAACGGAGAGCATTGAGGTTCAGGTAAAAAGCTATGATACAATGGCGGCTATTGAGCATCGCCTATGTAAACCTGCAGGAAACAGGGAAACAATACCTGTTTGTAGACCATATATTCAAATTTGAGAGGTATCATACATTATTTGCAAGTGCTTATTCGACTATTTTCTTAAGAGAGTTACAACATGAGTTAAGCGACAAAGGCAAAAATACATAGATCACAATGGAATTAAATGAAGGAACAACACAAAACACTTCCACAGAGTACAGTATAACATTATTTTAAACCTCATTATAACATTCATTTATTATTCTTACAAGAGATGACTGACCGGAAGAGAAAAACTAAGGATACTCCTTGTACTATTTCTCTCCAAAATTTAGATTACATTTTGAAAGTTCATGATTACACTCTTCTGAAATTAAGTCCAGTTTTACTTAAAAACAACAAAAAGAACATTGTCATAATGAGATAATTTTCTAACGTTTGAAAAATGTAATATTTTTCATTTTATTATTTTAAAAAAACCTACATTAAATTAAATAATGATTGATCAACATATAGCCTCTATCTCCAATCTGTTTGATGACTGTTGACGGATCAGTCAACAGAACCAACAAATTCATAAACAAATTGAAGGATTAGACCATCAAGCTTGAGGAATGACATTTTACATTCAATTGATTGTAAATTCGTGATAGGTTACTTTTGCCAATTTATTATTTTATTCTCATTCTCAGAAAGTCAGGAAATTCTCCGTTCACATTAAGTTACTCTCTATAAGGAGCTGTGTACCTACAGTGCGCTTTTAGCTAGGATCAAGTTACTGCCAAAAAGCCTGAATCTTACCGCCTCATCGCAAAATCTCTTACAATATGCTCATAACCGATTTTCAACCCTTGGAAATCATTTTCCTCAGCTTCATAAGCTCCATGAGATTCATGTAGACCTATCCCATCAATTCTCAAGTGGGATTTAAGTGGCTGTTACCTTTAAAAATGAAATACCAAAAAATCTTATATTTCTACTTATAAACTTAAGCACTACAACTACTTAAACACTAAATATAAAATCTTATAGCACCCTTTATTAAAAAAAAATTATATTGTTTTATTAATTTAAAAAAGTAGCCCATGTCAATGAAGTATTTTTACTAAATATAAGACCTGGCCGCAGCTTCATAAGCTCTACATCTTTATGAGATTCATGTATCTAATAAATTCTCAAACGAAATTTAAGTAGCCGTCACCTTTAAAAATGAAATACCAGAGAAATCTGATATTTTTACTCGAAAACACTAAATATAAGACCTGGCCGCAGCTGGTATGCCCAACAATCATCGACAGCTTACGAAAAACACGCTTCCAACATAGGGAGCATAGCAGTGATTTGTCACTTGGTTGTAGTGAGCCTACGGTTCTTGCTTATAATCCAGAATTTAATGATGAGGGGTGAGGGAGGTGCTGGTTGTCAGCGGGTGGATTGATTGAGTCGATGCAACATGCAGAAGGGCTCTGCTCCGCACCATACAATGGACCGTGTTCTTCTGTTTGGTGTGTGTATTGATGGGCTCTGACTGTATTTGCACTTGGGATCAGTAGATGTCTGTCCATCCCCCCCCTTTTCCCTCAGGCTGATTACAATCATTCTTTTGCTCTTTCATTTCTCATCTCGTTTGTCTCTATCACTATCACACTCTCACACACATCTATCCCCCTCTGATACTTTTCTTCTAACTCGTTTTTTTATGAATTCATCTGTATCTACCATTTTGTAATGGTTATCTGTGTAATAGTTGATGCCAATCCATACCAATATACAGTAGAACAGTAATGCGATGTGGTGGTAGAAGAGCTTCATGGTGGAATCATGAGTTCAACTGTTTCAACCATTCTGTAATGGTTACCTGTTTGTTAGGCCTAGGTGATACTAATCAATATCATTGGAGTAATTTAGTTTGGTGTTGGTAGATTAAACTTCAGTGTGGTGATAGGCGTCTTGACAATTTCTTGATATTAGTTCAGTAACTCCTGCATTGATGGATGCATGAAGCATGAAGATCCATGAAAGTGATTAATTAATTTGTTTACTGTTTCGATTCTAGACTACATAATTACATAGTTCTATCAGTAGGAAATAAATATCATCTTTTGAAACATGAAAAGTGTTTAATTTTGAGGGAAGACCATATCTGCACTGGAGTATACAATATCGCTGTATATTGATTCTGGATAAGATAGCCCCATATATTGATGAACAAACTGATTATCAAGATCCCACAATTTGAAAACAAGAAGTATTGATATGGAAGTCCTATTCATTATGTTCTGTGTAACTTTTGCTGTTTTCATTATTTGTTGTTGTTTGACGTGACGTTGTAATCTTGACGTTGTAGACGTGCAAATTAGATCCTGTACATTGCTGCCGGCAATTAGGAAGTACCAGGTTCGATACCCGGTCTGACAAACAATTTTTGAATAGCAGTGCTCATCGATTTTCCATCTAGCTGCTTACCCTGTTAATAGTTGTTAATGGTTGTTAATAGCTGTTAATAATAAACAGTTAACCTGTTACTATGTTGTCAATATTTGCAGTAGCAGAAGACTTCGGGGTGATTTACAGCATTTCATTTGGATTTTCCTTTAATGATAATAATAATTATTAATTCATTTGATGTACTCTTCTGTTATAGAATATTTATTTATTTCCTACAGAATGGTCTCTACAGCATACCTACTTTGAATAAGGCTCCATATTTGACAACAAATATCCAACTCAATTGAAATAACGTTTCACGGTAGGAAGATCAAAGTAATCTTTTCTATATTTGTTCTACCACGAAGCACTGAACAACGTTTTTCTTGTTTCTCTTTTCTGTGGGTTTACCTATTTGTTTGCTTGGATCTTCATTAATGTCAGAACCATTTCCTTCATGTGATGTAGGCTACAGGAAAAACAAATGAATGAGTGAATGAAGATGTCATTGGGAGTCTTCAGTGTAATTTTCCGAGTTGATTGAGATTGTCATCGCTCTTCCGCCACTGCTATTTGTTCAGAAGATGATCCGATGATCGGAACGCCAACACTATTGGCACAAAACTGCGTCAACACGCTGTGAAAATATTATCATTTGGCGGCCGCTTTGATATCGGCCTTCTTCAAAAACGCTCAACGGCCAGATGGGTACACAAACTGTGTTGCAATGGACTGACAAGGCACAAAATCATGACAATTGTCTGATATAATCCAATATTTACATCATTATTGCGCATAGCGTCGACTTGTCTACTGTGGCACACTGTCCAAACACACGTTGTCGCGTCGTCAGACAGACAATCGTCGTTCAAACGTGACAATGGACGCAAAATGGCCGATCAATCACGCTACTATCATGCCAGCGGCACTTGTCAATGCATGCTAATGCAGTCGTCATGTGTGCACACATGCACAAATAAGGGCCTCAAAAATGTATGCGGCCCCGCTTCTATAGTCTCACTAAGACAATAATTGAGTCATCCAGAATGCCACAAACATTATCTCGCTTCAATTCAGTCAACAGAGATCACAATCAATTGAAAGTCATTCAATGTTTCTGTTTAGCAGTGGTGGAGATGATATTGTGATAGAGATCCATATTGAACGAGAAGACTTTTGACTTGAAGCTATAATAACCATATTATTATGTTATTCAAGAATACTTATTGGAGGAATGAGATAAGTCATTCAATAACTTTCGGTGGTTATGAAGATAATGTCATTACTATTGTATTTTGATAACTTTAAAGTGAAAAACCACTCACATTCTTTTGGTGTGGCGCCGACCGTTTCGTGCTGGTGATGCACATTCTCAAGCCATCCTCTTGCTGTTTGGCTTGAGAATGTGCAACACCAGCACGAAACGCTCGTCGCCACACCAAAAGAATGTGAGTGGTTTTTCACTTCAAAGTTATCAAAATACAATAGTAATGATATTAATGAAAACAAGATGGATAAACAACAACAAAGATAATGATTTAGTGGATATCCATATATTAAGGCTGTGCAAAGGCTAAAAATGAACTTTCTATTGGTAATATTTTTCAAAGATTTTCGATTTGTATACAATCAAGCTATCAAAATTGAAAAGTTTTAATGAGATTTTAAGGATAGATTCTTCATGATATTCTTGATCTAATAAAACAGAAATCTTCTGAAAAAATCAATTTCTGAGAAAGTTATTCAATTTACTAAAAATGACCAAAAATAACTTTTATTTGAGTTATTTTCGGTCATTTTTGGTAAATTGAATAACTTTCTCAAAAATTTCAACAATACCAAGAAGATTCTATCCTTGAAATCTCATGGTTTTATCTTTCACCGAACTTGAAATGTTCTGGCACAAAAATTTTAACTTTAGGCGCCCATATCTCAAAAAGTAATGATCGAAAAAAATTTTTTCCCAAGAAAACTTTTTAATTTTGATAGCTTGATAGTATACAAATCGAAAAACTTTGAAAAATATCACCAGTAGAAAGTTTAATTTTAGCCTTTGCACTGCCTTAAACGAGAACGATTTGATCTTATTGGTTCTTTATCACAAATGACAATGATATTGTGGAAGCCACCAATTTATTGCAACAATTTGATGTACTTTTTTGTCCGTTATTCAATTATCAATATCTAGTAAACTGTACGCAGCATTTCGGTGACACTGAGCTGCAGAAAAAATAGCATGTGTGGAGCTCTACTATTGACCATTAGTGCTTGACCAATGGAGATTGATCTCTTCTGTCACTGGTCGAGACTAGACACGTTAAAGTATTCCATAGATGGTGATCAGAGCCGTTCACTTATTCTTCTCTAGATAAGTATTCATTTAAATTCATAACTATACAATAATTGGTAGACAAAAAACAGCCTACACCCATAAACTCTCCACTCTGATAGCAAATTCTTCTAAAATTTACACTGTGCACAGTAAGTGTATAGTAAAATATTGCACTACCAATCCTCTCACAGTAGCAAGAATCAATCTTTCCTCTCACTTTAACAAAAAGAATTTGTCTTTCCTTTTACTGTAGGTGTAGCAGAAAGAATGGTCTGATGTCCTCATTCATTGAAGTAAAGCTATTCCACACAACTGTAGCAAACAGCCCACACTCGAAGCACGTGCCTCAAATTCCTATAAAACTTTGAATATGTCATTTAGTGCTAAGTGAAACGAAGCGTTAAAACAGATGTCCGAGATGATATTATCGTTTTATCTTCAGATAATGAAGGTGGAGAGAGACAAAATGTTGAAACGAAGTGTTGTATGACGATTTCTTTGAAAAAGAATGAGGTGAGAGAGACACAAAATATTCGGATAGAGTGGAGGTGTATGACTACAATGAAACCAGGAAGAAACGAAACACTGTAACTTATGCTTGACGTCCGGTTGGTGTTCAATCGATACGACGGCGTATACATGATAAGGATATCCATAGATATAATCGTATGTAGTAGTTGATCGTTATTGGTTTCAGTCTATTTGTCGAGCACAATGCGTTGAAAGAGAACAAAGCGTTATAAGAGAACAACAAGTAGTCTATAATGCAGCATGTGGCGTGGATGACAGACAGCATTTGGCGTGCGTAGCCCCAACAGGACAACAGGAACCCTGAGGACTATAGGAGCCCTGAGGACCCGAGGCAGGCCACTTGACTCAGCTCCCCGTTAAACGTTCAATTAGAACTTGCCGTCAATCAAAACAGGGGTCGTAGCCTCTCTCTTGTTACTCACTCCTTTAATTATTCACCAGCCAAGTCTGCTGTTTTCATTCATTCGGTCAGGCCAGCCGGTCACATAAATTGATGAACTAACTATTGAACCTCATTATAATAACAGTACCATCATTGAAACAAGGGTAATCAGTGGAAATCCCGGAAGAATCTAGGCGATTTCCTAAAATAATATCCAAACACACTATTTTTTATCATGCATATGGTATCTCCCTGCAATGAGGGGTCAAAAACAATATTTAAAAAGAATATAAAACTTATCATAAAAATCATTAAAAGGCACAGTTAAAAATACAAATAATACTTACTCATGGAAGTTTATTTATTCATTCATATGGCTTTTATCTGCAGAGATCATTTTGGATGTTCTCCTTTGCCGTATTATTACCATTACCTACTATTACTTACAGTAAAAGTAGGTATTGGTATTTTACTATAAGTAATAGTAATAGTAGGTATTGGTATTACCCAATGTCATTTCCTATTAACACTCAAGTTTATAGGTTATATATTAAGTTCTTCATGTTTTCTCACTAAAATTTCTCACTAAAGTAGGTATTGGTATTTTACTATAAGTAATAGTAATAGTAGGTATTGGTATTACCCAATGTCATTTCCTATTAACACTCAAGTTTATAGGTTATATATTAAGTTCTTCATGTTTTCTCACTAAAAATTTGCACTTTAACTTCCTGAGCTTCTATTTTATAAAGTTTAAAATCAAGAAAACTTATTTCTAAACATAAATTCATATTTGAAAAGCGAACAAATGTAAAATTTTGATGATAATATTGAAAGATGAATATTTCACTTATGAAAGTGATCTGATATGATAAAACTGATCTGAGATAGTATTTCATTATCATTATTATATCAAGAGCGTAAGTCGGTGGTCGTAATTTATAGGGAACATGAATAAAGCATTCTTCTTGAAAACTGTAAACTGTTATACATATTGATTTCTGTATATCTGTTTTCTGAAACAATTAATTCAATTCAGATGTACTTGAGAGCAAATATATAATAGTTTTTTTTAATGAACTACAGGAAGCACATTAGAAGTTTGGAGTAGCTTCGTAGCTTGAAAATTACTGCTAAAACAATCCAATTATTCTTATTTCTTCAAGTCATTATCGCTTGATATCATTCTGAAAGTATAGCTGTCTTGATGTTTTAACTGGAGCTATTCTCACTCCAAGAACAATCGAAATATTATATTCAAAAGCTAATTAAGCAAAAGAGACACAAGCAGGCCACGAAAAAGATGGCAATGATTATTAAAATAAGATTAAAAAATAGTAGATTATAGAGTGATATTTATTAGATTAGATTATATTAATGTTATCAATTTATACATTTATCTATTATTATTATTTTCTTCATTCTAATTACAAGCTGAATGTGAGTCGGAACTGGTAATAGCCTAATCCCTGTTTGAAAGAAGGAAGAAGTTAATTAAGCTTAATCAGCAAAACTATGAGACATTTTTGTCCAAAAACAATATTCTCTGATTGATATTTCTTCCTCTATACTAGAAGGTTTCGGGACAACTTAGCTTTTAAAAGGGTGTAGATAGTCTGAGTTTATAATAAGTATGACCAAAACCTTCAACAGTATAAATCAAGTGGCAAACCTGCTAAGTGTGCTCTCTGCTTATACACTTATTACGTATTGTGAGCCATCATCATCATCATCATAATCAGTATAATCATCAGAAGCAGCAGCAGTAGCATCGAAAGTCGAGAATAGCCAGTGCATCGAAGCTGAGCAGATGATAGAACAGAACGGCCTCTTGTGAAACAAAAGCAGGAAGGCTGACATAAATAAACGTTTAAGATGAAATGTGAGTGGCCGGGTACTTTTGGGGCAATCCATGAGGGGTGAGCTTATTGTTTTGGGTGGTGGAGGGAACAAGGATAGTGGAAGAGCTTCAAGTGTAGATTACCTCACAAAAGGGTTCAGTGGACAGCTCCATGCAGGAAATTGTGTCTGGTGTCAGCAATAATACTGTCTTCATAATGTTGTCTTCTAGACCTGAAGCAATGAATAGTAATAATGTTTTGTTTTATAGATCCTGAACATGAACAGTAGATAGTTTAGTTGCTTGGCAATGAATTCTTTGAATAAAACAATCATATCCAATAGAGGAATCTTTCCTATTCCACTCATAACAGAACAATTCTCTATAGTTCTCCATTTCTAATAGTTTCTCTACATTTCTCCTTATAAAAGTTTTTCTATAGTTTCTCAATGATTCCCACTATTTACTGGAATATTGAATAAAAAGACTAAGAAATTGTCAAAAACCACAGATTTATTGTTAGTTAGAAAGACCGGTTTCGGTTGTTACACTATTGTCAATCGCTGATAAACTAGTTTTCAGATACTGGTAATTCTAATAGAACATAATCTCAAGAACTTATGTCGTTGTGCAAAATATCAATGTGAGGACAATGTAGTTAGTGATGATGCTTGAAGCTGAAAATTAGGTCTTTTTCATAATACAAGGAGAATTGTTGTCAGGTGTACCTAGAATATGAGATAGATCGCTATACCTGAACATCGATGTATCGATACCCATCCCTACTTACAACCCTACCCTTGTAACCTACCCTTGTAACCCTACCCTACCCATTTGTAACGTTACAAATGTTAATAAATAAAGAAGTGGCATGGGTGGGGACAGCGCCGTCCGGCGTTTTCGCCGTGTCGTGTGTTCATCTCCATATAGTACAATGCCCTGCTACTGCTTTCCGGCGGCAAAACCGGACGGCGAAGTAGAGAATACCCGGCGATATCGCCGGGTCAATTTCTCGCCGGGCCGGCGTTTTCGCCGTCGCCAGCGTCGCCGGAGTCGTGTGTTCTGCCCATGCCTTCCTGTGTACTTCTTGCAACCGGACGGCGAAGCTTCGTCCGGCGAAAACGCCGGACGGCGATGTCGCCGGATCGTGTGTCCCTGCACTTAAAGTCGGTGGTCGTAATTTATAGGGAACATAAATAAAGCATTCTTGAAAACTGTAAACTGTTATGCAAATTGATTTCTGTTTATCTGTTTTTCTGAAACAATTAATTCAATTCAGATGTAATTAAGAGCAAATAATAGTTTTTTTAATGAACTACAGGAAGCACATTGGAAGTTTGGAGTAGCTTCGTAGCTTGAAAATTAATCCAATTAATCTTATCTCTACAAGTCATTATCGCTTGATATAATTCTGAAAGTATAGCTGTCTTGATGTTTTAACTGGAGGTATTCTCACTCCAAGAACAATCGAAATATTATATTCAAAAGCTAATTAAGCAAAAGATGGCAGGCAGGCCACGAAAAACATGGCAATGATTATTAAAATAAGATTAAAAAATAGTAGATTATAGAGTGATGTTTATTAGATTAGATTATATTAATGTTATCAATTTATACATTTATTTACTATTATTTTCTTCATTCTAATTACAAGCTGAATGAGAGTCGGAACAGGAAGAAGTTAATTAAGCTTAATCAGCAAAACTATGAGACATTCTTGTCTGAAAACAATATTCTCTTATTGATATTTCTTCCTCTATACAAGAAGGTTTCGGGACAACCTAGCTTTTAAAAGGGTGTAGATAGTCTGAGTTTATAATAAGTATGACCAAAACCTTCAACAGTATAAATCAAGTGGCAAACCTGCTAAGTGTGCTCTCTGCTTATACACTTATTACGTATTGTGAGCCATCATCATCATCATCATCATCATAATCAGTATAATCATCAGAAGCAGCAGCAGTAGCATCGAAAGTCGAGAATATCCAGTACATCGAAGCTGAGCAGATGATAGAACAGAACGGCCTCTTGTGAAACAAAAGCAGGAAGGCTGACATAAATAAACGTTTAAGATGAAATGTGAGTGGCCGGGTACTTTTGGGGCAATCCATGAGGGGTGAGCTTATTGTTTTGGGTGGTGGAGGGAACAAGGATAGTGGAAGAGCTTCAAGTGTAGATTACCTCACAAAAGGGTTCAGTGGACAGCTCCATGCAGGAAATTGTGTCTGGTGTCAGCAATAATACTGTCTTCATAATGTTGTCTTCTAGACCTGAAGCAATGAATAGTAATAATGTTTTGTTTTATAGATCCTGAACATGAGCAGTAGATAGTTTAGTTGCTTGGCAATGAATTCTTTGAATAAAACAATCATATCCAATAGAGGAATCTTTCCTATTCCACTCATAACAGAACAATTCTCTATAGTTCTCCATTTCTAATAGTTCTCTACATTTCTCCTTATAAAAGTTTTTCTATAGTTTCTCAATGATTCCCACTATTTACTGGAATATTGAATAAAAAGACTAAGAAATTGTCAAAAACCACAGATTTATTGTTAGTTAGAAAGACCGGTTTCGGTTGTTACACTATTGTCAATCGCTGATAAACTAGTTTTCAGATATTGATAAACTAAGATAAACTTGTTTATAAGAGATTGACAATGGTGCTTCTACCCCATCCAACAGAACGGAGAACACATAGCAACGCAATAGTCTCAATTTAGTTAACAGAGAAGGGCGTGACTCTTGTACACCTTCTTCAATAAATTGAGTAAGGTGTACAAGAGTCACAACCTTACTCTGTTAACTAAATTGAGACTATTGCGTTGTTATGTGTTCTCCGTTCTGTTGTATGGGGTAGAAGCATGGACCCTCACAAAAGAAACAATGGTAAAGATTGAAGCTTTTGAACTCTGGCTGTACAGAAGAATGATGAAAATATCCTGGACGCAAAAAGTTACTAATCAAGAGGTTCTCAGGAGAATGAATAAAAAACCGGAGCTGCTGAATACCATTAAAAGTAGAAAACTCCAATACCTCGGCCACATTATGAGGAATAGCTCAAGATACAGACTTCTGCAAGAGATTCTTCAACGGAAAAAGGGGACCTGGCAGAATGAGATGGTATTTCATGGCTGGAAAATATGATAGGCAGACAGTTTCTAGATAAGTTATTTCATTTTCTTCAAAACATTTCCGAAGCGGATTTTCGAGAACGGAAACATAAAACAAATAAAATGTAGAAAGTGTATATCTTATCTTTATTTCAAGCAGATGATACTTTTGGAAAGTAGTTCGTATTTTCTTTAGGTTTCTTCAAGTAAATTGGGGTATTTAATCCGAATCTGAAATCACCAGAATCGGAAGGGTGAGGTTTCACTCCCGAAAATCGAAAAACTCAACATTTTTGTGACATCTTCGAATATTGAATTTTAATTTTCTAGTTTTTAAGGAACATACCGTCTATTCTGAACAATCAACGCCTAGTAGCTTTCTACGTATCTTTTTTTTAAACAAGTCCCGAGAAAAAAAAGATTGCAACGGTATCAACGTCAGCGTCATGCGTCAGATCGACCCGAACTGACATCCATCACAATTGAACGAAGAAAGAGAAAAGATAGGATGGGAGAGAAAGTAAACAAACACTTGAAACCGACGAAATGAAAGAAAGATGCCGTTCGGCGATGAATGGTTTCAACTGTCAGCTGAGTGATCCGTTCTCGGTAAGCGAGCTTACAGCTTAGCAGGCAACACAATGCACGTCGCTGATGCGATGAATGCCGTGAAAGAGGATGAAAACCAATGAATAGCTGATGCGTCCGATCGAATACAATGCACGCTGCTGGAATATAGTCCACCAGTTCACCGGTAGTTGCTTTAATTGTCCTGGCAGAAAACCGCTGGGTGGATGACCGACTGTTACAATAAACTTAAATACTTCAATTGTACTGGTAGAAAATCGCTTGGCGGATGACCGACTGTTACAATAAATTGTTGGGATGATGAACCGGTTGGAATCAACTGGGCTGAATATTGTTGCCAAAGGTATTGGACAATCTTGAATTTGTTGCATAAAGTATCAGGAGTTGTTGAACGTCGTGTTGAAGTGTTCTCTACTGGATTGAGAAGTCCATCTATACAAACCCATGATACATGAAATTAATGATAAGAAGTGTGAATGAACCAATTAAAAAAATAATATCCCCTATGTAGTAAATAAATTGATTAACCTGTTATCCGAAAATTTAATTTTAGATAGCATCACTAAATCAAGTACTAAAAAATAATTTATTGGATTAAATCAACAAATGCTTTTCACCTAATTCACAACTCAATTTGATTTGTTCTATCTAGTATTGCCATCAAACTTACATACAGTATAAATATGTGTTTTCCCAACTTTCACCTTGATTGAATTGTATAGTTATAATATTATAGTTGGCTTACCTTGTTGAATCAAAGTTTTCCTATTGGAAGTAATAGTATCGTTTTCTGTTTTGGTACTCGTCACCGTCACTAACTGTGGTTTTGCTGGCTTCGCCGAATTAGTATATTATACATATATAATGTTAAACAATTTTACTTCTTAATCTAAAATATTACATTTTGTAATCTGTATTTATTTGTGAACATTTTTTGTAAGGCAATAATTTGATTTGAATCACTATGATATTCTTTATTTATTTACATCAATAGAAAAAATAGTACAGATGTGGATAATGTATAGGTAAATGGAAATGGTCCATTCTATAGTGAGGTCCACGTTATAATGGCAGTGAAGAAAGATAGGAGTAAAACGTTGCCAAGTCTCTCCATTTTGCCATTGAGTGTACACAGCTATTACTCAATTCATCCCATTAAATTTGATCTAATAATAATTATCATTTCCCCGATAAAATAATCAATTTAATGTCAAATTAATCAAGAAAATATATTTTTTCATAATTTGATTCAAGAATTTGCTTTCATAACTGAGATCAAATTTTTATTTTTATAAAAATCTGAAATGGCGGCTAATTTAAAAAGCTGTGATACAACAATCTGAATTTCAAAACAACAGAAATTGAGTTATTTGGTAGGTATTCTACTCCAATTTCTTTTAAAGATAATAGAAAAATATAAATCCTATCCAAAAAAAAGTAATTTTAATGTAAATAAGTCTGGAATAACCTTTCAATATTATTTATACCAGTACGAGTAGGTCTAACCTATACGTGTAGCCCAACTGAAGCATGGATGGAGTCTAGGATGGTTAGTTCTCAACTTTTAAAATGTCATTTCAGGTATTTTAATTTGTGTTTCTCATATGGTAATGTCTAAAAAATATTTTATTGTTTCAAAAATATATTTTAAATCTATTATACGACTTGTGTACTCAAGTATTTTGATAGAATGAAGAAAAAAATGGCGGCTGAGAATTGTTTGTCTACTTTGTACAGTCACTGTCAAAAGTAAAAATAAAATATTCTGGCAAACTGACAACATTGCAAAGCGAGAGAGAGATAGCGCTATTTGTTTTGTTGTATGATAGAAAAGGACAGCAACAGTATTGTCAATCGTACACTGCCATTATAACGAGGACCTCACTATATATTATTTCTGTACCAACTTGCTGTTGGATCACTTACTACAGGAAAAACGTACTGGATATTGTGGAGAGATAATATATTGCCATCCATGTTGGGCGACATTCTTATGTGGTGCGGTATATTTGATATAGACTGGAGCAATTGCTAAGGTCCCTAGCTTGCAAATAAATTTGCAAAAAGTTAAGGCCGTCCGGCTCGCAAATATGCTGGGTTCAAACCACAGCTCTAGCTCAGTAGTAGATGCATGAATATTCCAAATATAATGAATCACCATAGGGTTCAATAACTGGTGATCAATAATATTCTTACCGCTACTTTCGTGAAGATATTGAAGAATACCAATAAGGAAGTCAAAAAGATATTTGGTGACTGATTATCAGTAACCATATATTCAATCGAGAATAATGAAAATCAACTAGGGTTTTTCTAGTTGATCCTTAAAACGCTCGTCATGAATACAGGTATGCACCAATTTATCCTTTCGAAATTCCTTGAAACTTACAACGCCAGTTCTTGAAGTTCTCTGGATCCTTATATGATATACTGTAGACTTATTAATACAAATATCAGTAAGATTTTGCTGGCTGAATAGTATTACTATCATCAAAGGATGATAAGTAGTAAATGCTCTGAATAAGATCAATATTAATTAAGTCCTTAATTATATATGCTGCAGAATAAAAATGCTTGGTACCAAGACAGCTCAAACTGGATATCACGAGATGAATTAGGAAATAATAAAAACTTCTAAGATCTTGTATGCTGACATAAAACATAAAGTATATTCCCATAAAATAATATATATAAAATATTTCTTGATTAATATAATTTTCTTTGAATAGATAAATTCTCTAATATTCTAATAATTATCACAGGATTTATTAGCATTCACAATATTGTGAGCTGTAAAAATATGTATTTATTAATACTGATATATGGATTTCGAGTCGGTTCAGAATTAGACAAATTGAAACCTGTTCAGTCTATAGATTTACTAGAACATACTTTGATCAATGAATAATAATTAATAAAAATAATAATTTAAAATCTCAGGGTATGTGTGTTCGTGCCGTGCATGGAAATAAGCTTCCTACATATATCAAATAAATTCATAAAAGAGTTCTTATAACTTATATGATAGTGGTCGACACGTTGCGAATTTCTTAAATTTGAACAAAAATTTATATAGGTCTTTGATTAATTCCCCAATTCACTGATAGAGGCCTTATTATTAAATGAGCTTATTTAAGATAATTTGCACACTCACTATAATGATGTTCTAGAAGTTCTCGTAGAATAATTAATTATCTCCAATAATTAATTAGCCAGATCCTTTTGTCTCTGCATGGCTCGTGTATGGTCCAGATTTTCTTACGAGTTTCTATCAGTATTAAAGATATATTTACGGGAATAAATTACAGTTAAGAACTCTTTAACAACACTGGGTTCACAAACAATCAAACATTAATTACATATACTTGACATTTAAAAAAGGGATTGGCTTGATGCTTTTAAAAATTAATTGGAAAGAGACCCTATTCTCCATGTGCTCCTCATAGGTCGAGATCACAAGCCAGAGAGAGCAATTCTCAGAAAAATTTCATCTCTTCCTTTAACGATTTATAAGCTTTCCTCTGATTGGCTTTCTAATCTTAGTAAAACGTGATATAATTGGTTACTTAAGATTCAGGGTTTCTCCAACTTTGTTATACAAAGATAAATAAAAGTTTATAAATGAATAAATTAGACAACAGCCTGAGAGCATTCCAATAAATAAATCTCAATATATGAAGCTACTAGCAAGAACCCGTGCTTCGCAAGGATCTATTTTAAAACTTGACAAAATGAAAACTTGATGTAATGAAATTTTGAAGAATTGAGAATAGGCCTATAACCATCCTTGGTTAATTAAGAATCTATAAGCAAAATTTCAAGTTAATTAGTCCAGTAGTTCAGACGTGATGATGCGTCAAACATAATTCTCCTATCCCGTACGTGCATAAGCCAGCTTTACTTTATATAATTATTATAGATATAGTTAACGACTGCAAGAGATAGGACTGTGGAACAGAATAGTGGTGAAACTATGATAGCGCCAGAAGTGTCTCAAACACAATAGTAGGTAATACATGAACTTTTTGAAAGTGATTTGAAAAAATGTTAGAACAACAGAACTGAATCCTTATCATTCTACCTTCATTTAGAGAGGCTTTTGTTTGAGCCGATTGGAAATTTAATCTATTTATAAAAAAATGAATGTCTGTTTGTGTGTTTGTTTGTACAGTATGTTTGTTTGTTCCCTGTAGACTTGAAAACTACTTGAAATAAAGGCATGAAACTTTGGGAATATGTTGTGTGAATATTGGGGATGGTTTCTGAACAGAAATTTTAATAGGGAGACTGATAATAATTATTTATTAATCCATTTTACAGACATATGTTTTCGAAATTTCCGGCCGAGCGGCTACTGAAGAACGAAAAGATGATCATGATTCAAGATCATATTGTGATAATATGATTTAGCATCTAAAGTTACCAGCTGTAATAAACACATCACCCTATGATAAATTATTGTGTACTGGTATTAAAACGGTAGTTTGGCGTTGAAGTGTAATTGATTGGTACCAGCTGTTGATAATGGTTCCTTAGAAGACCTATACAAATAATTATCAATCCCCTATCATTGAGAAACTGGAAAATGTTGAAAAAAGTTATTCACCTAATGAAAGAGAGTATATATATATATATATATATATATATATATTATATATATATATATTATATATATATATATATTGTATAGTATATATGTATAGTATTCATATTGCATTTATTAATTACTGAAGAATGGAAGAATAATTTACAATTTTTTGAATTTAGCTTAGCTTATATTCATCCTAAAATGGGAAGAATATGGAATTCTGTGTGATTCATTGTACATCGCATATTTCCTGGACCATATATCGACAATCTACAGCTATGAAAACATTGAATATTTTTCTTTGAAACACTGATATAACCTTTCTTTTCAATTGAAAACTTTACTGATAGATATTACTACCAATTGATTGAGAAGAATAATATGTTTTCGGGATAATGAATGCTGCATGACTAAGCACATGGGAAGTCCATATTGAGATGTAAATGAACATGTTGATTGTCAGATAAATTTCATGATTCACCAAAAAATATCAAGTGTAACATGAGATACATTGGCGGTACGAAATTTGCTGGGGTAAGCTAGTTGTAAATTAAGCTTTATTATTAATAGACAACGCTGAAAAAGACAGCCTCAATCACCAGGAATACTATAAATCTATGAGGGACCAGTAAGCCATTAATTTTGAGTAGTTCAATTACTTCCATTATGGACACTGGATACATTATGGACAATCAATATGTATGAAATTTATTAGCTACCGTACAGAATAAAAAAATTCTAATTGCAGTGACCCCGACTACTGTATTATGAATAATCATTCGGATCAAATATAAGGAATTACTCGCATCTCTCATCAACTCGTAATTTTTATTCACAAAATATTAACAAAAAAAATATATATTAAGTTATAATTAATAAACTCACGGCTAGTACTCAAGTTTGTCTTTTTCTGGCCGTGCTACAAATAAATGTAGGTATATGTTTGATATTTTGTTTCTGTAATCTTGTTGTCTATTAAGAAAGTTTCCAATGTGGTTTTTTGATGGCAATAAAATTTGAATTTGAAAAAAGAATTATCAACAAACTCCTAACCAGAGAAAACCTTTGTGCTCTGTTCTAATCGGAGTGTATGAGACTCCATATACAGCTGATAGAAGGTGCAAACCGAACTGGCCAAGCATACAACAATGGAACAAACACGTGGCAAGCTCGCGCTCTCAATCAACGCAAAATCAATTCGATCAGCTAATTGATGAAATTGTTTTAAGCTTTCCAATGATTACAACATATGTTAGAATATCATGTGTCAATTATCTCAGTTCCATATGGAGATGGAGTTCACCTTACCATAAGCTTACTTAATAGGATCCTTTTTCATCCTTTGAAATCCTTAGAGGCAAAATATCTCAAAATCCGTTCTTAGTGCGCTTCTAGCATGTTTGAAGAATATTTGTGCAAAGTTTCAAGTCTGTAGGCCAATTAGTTTGAGCTGTAGTGTGATTTTACATCAAAATTCTCGAAAAGTGCCCTCCCCCCCTGTGCTCCTGATTGGAACTTTTCTGTATAGATCTGATTTTTTTCGTAGCTGAACAAAAACGTTCCTCAAGACTTTGCTGTGCAATGAACGGTTAAAAAGTGAAAATTTTGGGGGGCCCAGCTCCCTCAGGGGGGGCAGATTTCTGAAAATCCTTTTGTAGTAGATGTTTTGAGGCTACAAAAAACAATTGTGTGAAATTTCAAGTTTTTAGGCTCAGTAGTTTGGGCTGTGGTGTGATTTCAGTCTGTCGGGGCTTAGCCTTTTATAAGTATAGAGAAGAAGAAGATAATGCGATATACATTTAATTTTTTATGTGAGCTTGGTGTAGTCTTGGTTTCCACACTTTTTTAGATTTCAATAAATATTCGAGTAACATAAAAATCGTTGTTATCTTATTAAATAAACCTTCCCTACCATATAGTAGGTATATAAATTTTATGAGTAAAAAATATAATTTAATTCGTAATAGTTGATTGAGCAATCAGCTGATTGGTTCGATATCAATTCAATAAATTGTCGATTGATCTAAGATCGATTGATGTATTAAATCAAAACAAAGGATTCTAACCTCAAATTGTACAAGCAATCTTTTTTTTATTATCTGCCAATAATGAACAAGCCGCTTTATAATTTTATTTCTGCCAAAGAATTCTCATTATTGCTTAGTTACAATTTTGCATGGCTTATAGATAATTATCGCTTTAGATAATTATGATTACTTTTTATCATAAATAATATTCGATTTTATTTGAGTGGTACCTTGACTAGGCTATCTATTCTTTCAATTTCACAATTCTACTAAAGTTCAGTTATTTACTTCAAAATTATTTTATGGTGCTAAGACACAACGTCATAATATTCTGCAGAAAACAATTTCCATGAGAGATTAATTTTTCGGGGAAAATCCCATAATAATTATTGTGAGTGGAGTTAGCGTGTTAGTCTCGAGCAGCTCACATCCAAAAGAAAAGCCTATTACTCAATTTACAAAGAGTTGGACTGTGCTAGATTCTGTAGTCTATTATTATTACGCGTATGAATATTTTCAGAATAGTAATAATGAGAGTTACGAGAATTGATAACATGATATTTTTTTGTCTCAACTTAAGTATCTCTTGGACCCATATGAGAGAGCTTTATTAATGCTAGATCACTGATAAATACATGATACATGTCTAAACACGCATTATGCAGGGATCTAGGCTATCAAGACAATATTTAGGATTCAGTATAGCGTAATAAAGCCTGCTCATAGTTCACTCACCAAGACGTTCACAGAGGAATTCAGTATCATATTTTCAAAAATGCATTACAAAACCATTTATGACTCCCCTGATGCTAAGGGAAAACTTTATAAATTGTTATAAAAATTGGAAAAGGACATCAATAATATTCAACCGCATAATAAGACATGCTGATTATTTACTTGTGACCCTAGACGTTTATAGAGAAATTTAGTTTCATCATTCAATGTAAAAATACAATACAGAAGTATTCATTCCCCTGTGATGCAAAGGGAAGGCTTTATGAATATTGTGATGACCCTTTGAAGAGACATCGATAATATTCAAGATAAACATTAAAAATGCATAAAGCATGTACTTGTAGCTTTTCAATTTGAATGATGGATGAGACACGCATATGTGTGGTGAGTGTGTCTGCGTACTTCAGTGGCCGCGTGTCCAACTAATCACCATTTCCGGTCTGCTAAGCCTACTTCCGCTTTCTGACCAATGCCTGGAGGGACAAACTTCCCTCCACATCCACGGAATACTAGAGCTCCACTTTCTCAGGCTCATAAATTATTATAATTATTCAAAATATGAAAGACCAAAACTCAAATCATATATTCAATATGTTTAACAACTTTTTTATTCAATATCCTTTCAAGCAATAATATTTCAAAAATATACAAATTAGCTTATAGAATGAGCTTGTAATATGTGTGTATTATAATGTACGTATGATTATGAATCTATAATGATAAACTGTACAATAATGTATAAACTATAGAAGATAAACTGGGAATATGTTGAGTTACTCTCTACATCATAAAGCTATTTTGATTATTTGAATCTGGAGTCATTAAATTACCCCAGTGGAGGTTAAATTAGAGCTAATTAAAATTATCCCTGGCTGGAGGAACCTGATTTACGCCTTTTGAAACCTACAGTATTCTGATAAATTTTCTAAATAAGAGTGAGAAAATAACCAATCTATTATCTTAGTTTATGAGACCTAACTACCGAATATATTTTCTGCTAGATTTCAAGATTTGAAAGAACAATTTCTTCTCTGCTTTCATTGTATCTATTTTTTACTGTAACTTGCTGAAATGTTTCGTATTCAATTCAAGCATAGAGGAAAGATACAGTATTCAATATCAACATAATTTGTTACATTAGTATCAACATTATTCGTTTATGATTCAACTCTGTTCTTAACATCTAAATGCTTGGAAGTTGGAAAGCTTTGGCATTCCCAGTAATATTATGTATATTGATATCGATACTGATAGCTTTCATTATATTCATGAATTCAAGAATGTTTCGTTTCGTTTTCACAGGTTTGCTCATTCTGTGCTACCCTACCTTTACATCGATACGATAGATTCCAAAAAAATGCGGAAAAGGAAGAAAGCTTTGCTTGCCAAACAGCGACGCTGGCAGTTTAGCAAGTCAGAAATGTGAGGGGATGACCACAAAACACATTCTCCAACGACAAAAGATCGATTTCAGTTTCCGTTCGGACCACAACACTGTCTCCCTCACTTTGAAATCGCTTTCAAAATGCCGTATCGCACCATCAATAGGATGAGGTGACACAAATTTCACGCACAATTCAGAGAAAACATACTACAGTGCTTAATAGCAGGGGAGTGATCGCTTTCAATTCCAAGCAAACTCACAATGTGAGACTGCTTCAAAGAGGCGGCTCCACGTTCTCTGTGTCATTTCTGTGTGTATTCCAACATTATTTAATATGAATGCGGATACTTCATGAATAATGTACCGGAAAGCAAAACAAACTTTTGTCTAGTCAATAGCGTTCGAATGTAGATCCAGTTTGTGGTCCACACTCTTCAATAATATAGTTTATATTATATTGTTCCCATTTCCGTTTCGGTTTTCGTGTTCTTGAAAGAAATCTAGTGTAAGGTGAGGATGTATTTGTTAGGGTATCACTATACTGACTTGAATGAACTGTATCCAATTGATTTAGGCTAAGAATGTTTTATCTATTCATTGTATACTGTACTTACATATTGTGTACTAAATAGAAGAGCTACTTGCTACGTTGATACATAGAACAGAAAAATTTGAGTTTGCATGTAGATAGTTTTGAGTTGATAATGTGAAAGAGATAAATATGTTCTTGTATTATTGTTAGATTATTTGAATTGAAAGTTATTTGCTAAACTATAATTAAAATTAACGGAATCAGTTATTACCTTCTACATGAAAACGTCATAAGTATGATGGAGAGTCTGAAAGATCGAGAGATCCTTTAACTGCCTACAAAGAAGACAACTGTGGGCTACAAACGATTAAACAAACAAACATTAGAGACTTCTAAAGTTATGAGAGCATATTATTATATAAGAGTGATTAATAATTATTAATTCATGGCATTTTAATAATTGCAATATCTTAGTAATTACCATCTAAGAGTGATTATATTCAATGTACCTAGAATTCAATGTATTCTTTGTACATTGATTACATTTAAATAAGAACACTGCAGACTATGAGAATATTATAGTGAGCACGGAGTCATGAATGTAGAAATTTTTAAAGTATGGCAAAAACCACAAAGGGAATGGTTTAAGGTGAGTAAAATAACAATTTTCTTCCGAAAAATAGTATCTTAGACTCTCTAGGAGTCAATTAAAACTCATATGATGGCGACCCTTTTAATTGCAGGAAAATTATTCAAACATAGAATAAAATAAAGAGATAATGAACCCAGCACATTATAATAATATTTACCTTACTTAATTTTTTCATGCTGTAGTGTTTGTATTCTTGTAAATACAGTATAATTTAATTTTGGAATATAATTTACTAAAAATAATAATTAACGAAAATAAAGAGGGTAAAGTAACTCTATAAAATCTCAAGTGACCCTATTGACTCAAATGAGAAATGATAATAATCCCACAGTAGAGAGGCTGTACAATCAATCGCTTGACGAGATGGTAATCAAATGTAGCTGAAAAGAGATCGAAAATCAATAACAACCTTGATACACATTGAATGCAAGCAAGGTAGCAGAGTTATCTGCTTACAATATTTCTTAGTTGATGAGCTAATGTTAATTGCGAGCAAACTATCAAGTCTCGAGTAAACATCATATTATTTTTGTGTAGCATCAGAGCTCAAACAGCGATGTAGACTTGAACCGTATAGGTAATTGAAAAATATATTTGTTGGTTCATGTTGTTGAATTATTTGCTGCTTATCAATCAAATATTTATCCTCTTGAGTTTAATATCAACATACTATAAATCGATAAATATTTAAACGACAAGCTCGAGTAGTGAGAAAATAAATTTAAATCACAATTTCTTAACTAACTTTTTTATTTATGTAATGCAGATGGTTCCTCTAATCTCTAATCTTAAAGACACGATTCACTTACGACTTGAATAGTTAAATCCCAGTTATTATGTTTCAAAACTTACAGGTATTTCAGTATTGCTATATATGTGGACCTATAGTAAAGTTATTACTGTATACCATTACAACTATATTAGTATTTTCCAATTCATATATCCTTTAATCTATTTATCTTTTCTTTCTTTTATTGTTCAAATTTTATTCAGTATTATTACAGTATTAGTCTACTGTACTGGAATTGCAAGATTTCTTCACTGCTTTTTTCAAGTGTATAATTTAATTGATTGTTAGGTATTCAAATAGTCCTAACATAACAATATTATTTATTCACTTTTTGTGTACCGGTAGTTAAGAAGTTGATATTGTGGTTAATCTGTGGTCAAATAACCACAGATTCATTGATACTTAGAGAGACCGGTTTCGATTATTACACCATTGTCAATCTCTGATAAACTCAGTTCCAATTTAGGATAAACTCAGTTTATCAGAGATTGACAATGGTGTGATAACCGAAACCGGTCTTTCTAAGTATCAATAAATCTGTGTTTTTTTTACAATTTCTTAGTCTTTCTCATTCAATTATTTATTCAATTCAGAATTAGGAATACTACCATCATGGAGTAACGATAGATTGGTTATTCCATGCTACTACTGTTGTAATGTACATGGTAATATTACAGATAGTTTTGATACACATTATCCATGTCTAGGGATTCGAATTTTCAATCTCGCTATGAATCTTCATTTACGGCAACCTTATCAATTTCGGCCATTCCATCTATCTCAATGTACACAATTATTGTTTCCGAATCATCAGACCACTATGCAATGACCACGATGTGATGACATAGTACATAGTTTGTGATGACTGGTAAATAGTAGAACGGGGTGGTGTCTATAGATATGGCAATATCATGGAGGGAAGGTATTGAAACAGTTGATGTTTCCAGGAGGGCGGCGGGTCATCATGAATGAGCATTTGACGGATTTCGTAGCTTGTGTGCTTTCAGATAATAACTACTATGCGTTGGTGAGCTGATAATGCTGGCGTTTTTCGGGGCGAGGGGTTGTTCAATGCTACCAACTCCATAATTCCCACTCTGGGAATATGAAGCGCGCTAGACAAATTTTTGCTAAACACGAATAAATATTTACAAAAGTGGCACCGAGTGAAAGAGGAGCTCTGAAATGATTCATCGCGTATCCGGTCAATATTTATGCCAGCAAACATCATAATTAGCCGTCCATGTTTTCGTTATCATATTTTAAACACTATGACGACAACTGGAGGTTAGGTTATGTTTGAACAGAACGCGGGAAACATTTCGAGTTCGATAACGGCTGCTCAAACAGGCTCGCGCGTTTAATTAACTCTTAAAACTTTCGCCAATATTTATCGTGCAATTGCATTTTGTACGATACACATACACACGTATTGTATTTCGTCAGTGTGCTTGAATTATTGTCGCTAATGCAAACAGTAACGGTGACCTGTATGCTTCACTGTGTTGCAAGCCAATAAACATTGCCGGCACCAGAGGACAGCCTTTTTCTAACACCATCTAAACAATGTTGCACGTTTTCATAACATTTAAAATCACCTTTGGGGATTGTCAACTGATTTTCATTATTCTATCACACGAACACACTTTTCAAATATTTGAATAGGCTCTCTACTGGGAAATATGTGAAGGGTTATGTTGTGTTAAGGCTATTTGTCGATTTTAATTGTTAGCCTAATTACCGGCAATTCTTCTATGTGGTCTATGATGCGGGTAATACGCGAGAGAAAACTTACTAGAATCCATATCTTTGGTTATAAATCAGATTTCATATAATCATTTGTGCAAGTAGATTGCATCTTCAAAGGTCACATCACTTTTAGGTTCATGCCATTCTTATCTTACGAATTTGCTCTCCATGACAAGATACAAGATACTTCTATTAATACTGTCAATATACAGATCCAAATAATCTACAGAATTTTCTTATCACTGTACTAAACATAAATTATTTTTCATAGGGCACACCACTTTTAGGTACAAGTTGTGAAGTTGTGCCCCTTGGAGGGTTATCTCTTATGATAGAGCCCCACGTTATGAAGCTATAACTGTGTAAGGTGGTAAATTGCAAATCCCTTACAGATGATACGATGTTCTTGATATTTATGAGAGCAGTTGTTAAATTCCCTCTTTTGCGAATAAATTCACAAAAAATTAAGGCCGTCCGGCTCGCAAAATTACTGGGTTCAAACCTCAGCTCTAGCTCAGTGGTAGATGCATGACATTTCCAAATACAATTAGTCACCAAAAGGTTCAATGACCTGGGATTAATAATTCTTACCGCTGCTTCTATGAAGTTCTTGAAGAATACCAGTGAGGAAATTAAAATAATATTTGATGACTGATTGTCAGTAACCATGTACCACTAGAGAATGATAAGGACCAACTATAGTTGTTTCTAGTTGATTCTTAAAACGCTCGTCATGAATACAGGTATTCACCAATTTATCCTTCCAAAATTCCTTAGAACTTACAACGCCAGTTCTTGAAGATCTCTGGATCCTTATATATGATATAACTGGAACCTTATTAATATAATTATCAATATGTTCTTTCTGGCAAACTAATATGATTATCATCAAAGGATGATAAATACTGAGTGCTCTTAATAAGATCAATATTACTTGATTCAATAATTTTATGTGCTGCTGAATATTTGTTGGTACTAAAACAGCTCAAACTGTATATCACAAGATGAACTAGGAAAAAATAAATTTCTGTGATTTGTATGCTGACATAAAACACAAAATATATTCCCATAAAACAGTGTATATAAAATATTCGATATCTATAATTTTCTTTAAATTATTTTCTAAAATCTGAACAATTATCACAGGATTTGCTAGTATTCACAATAGTGAGTTTCAAATTCATAAACACATTATATTTAATACTGATGCTTGAATTTCCAGTCAATTCAGAATTCTACAAATAAAAACCTGTTTGGTCTATAGATTTGATATGGCTTATTTCGCTCAATTAGTAAAAATAATAATTAATAAATTAATATTCAACATGAGATCTCAGGGATTTATATGAGTTCGGGCCGTGCATGGAAATAAGCTTCCTACATATATCAAATAAATTTGTAAAATATTCTTATGAACTATGTGATATCACTCAACACGTTGTGACTTTTTCTTTAATTTAAGTTGATTTGAATAGCACTTTTAATTAATTTCCCCACTATACGTAGAAAACCTAAAACGAGCTCGTTTGACTTATCACTCACATTCATGAAGTTCTTGACGGTCTCGTGGATTGGATTAATTATTTCCAATAATTAATTAGGCAGGTTCCTTTCGTCTCTGCTGGGCTAGCGGGTGGTCCAGATTCTTATAGATTTCTTTCCGAATTAAAGATATATTTATGGGAATTGATTATAAATTACGAACTCTTTGACAACACTGAGTTTACAGATAATTTAACATATAATACAAATATTTCACATTTAAAAAGGGTATGGCTTGATAATTTTAAAAGGAAGAAAGAACCCTAAACTCCATGTGCATCCTCTCAGGTCAAGATCTTAAGCCAGAAGAAGGAGGTTTTCAGAAAAAATTATCTCTTCCTAGAACAATTTTGTAAGCTTCTCTCTGATTGGTCTTCAATTTAATAAACTCAATACAATTGGTCGCCTCGGAATCAGGGCTTCTTCAACTTTATAATAGAAAGAATTAAATAAAAAGTTTTTATATAAATACATGTAGTGTTTATCTTAAATTAATTTCATAAATAAACCATAGCATACGATTTTAATAGATAATACATTTAGTTTTTTATATGAGTTTTGTATACTCTGGATTTTTGTGCTTCTTAGATTATGATAAATATTTATACAATAAAAGTAGTTGTCCGTATTTCTACACATCAACTTCCTTAGTATCTATATATATAAAAGCGAAATGGCACTCACTCACTCACTCACTCACTCACTCACTCACTCACTCACTCACTCGCATAACTAAAAATCTACCGGACCAAAAATGTTCTTATTTGGTAGGTATGTTCAGTTGGCCCTTTAGAGGCGCACTAAGAAATCTTTTGGCAATATTTCAACTCTAAAGGTGGCGGTTCGCGCCGCGACAGAGACAGGAGACCGAGACAGGAGACTGAGACCAGCGACCGCGACAAGTGTCTCGGTCTCTTCGGCATGTACTGTAGGTCGAGACTGAGACCGAAGATCGCGACATCGCGACAAGTGTCATCAAGCAAACGCTCAGTTCAAGAGAGTCTGTCGATGAAGTCAGTGGTGTTTTGTGTCGTGATGGAAAATCTAGTAATGAAGCTACTATTGGAGGAAGGAGAAGACGATGATTTGCTCTTATATTATTATTACAAATACAAAACTCGATATTAGAGTAAAATTAACCAATTACTTCACGTCACAGCAAGGAGCAGTAGACTGGCAAGAACATCATGTCACACGGCTTGTTTGAACTGATTCCACACCACCTTTTCATTCCTGTTATATGTTTCCTTCCAAATATCAATTTTTGCAAAATAAATAAAGTAAGAATGACTCACCTGTTTTATTTATACTTTCAGCTATGCTTTTCCAAATATTGTCCTTCAAATGTTCGTCTCTGTAGGAGTCTAGTTGTGCATTGTATAGCGGAGGGTGCTGCCTGATTAGTTCAATCAGATTCTCACAGTCTTCGTCAGAAAAACTCATTTTTAAACACTAAACACGTGTGCTTTTACGAGCGCGACGGAGACACTACTGGTCCGGAGCAGCGACCGTCTCGCTGTCTCCTGTCTCGCGTTTCGGTCTCCTGTCTCTGTCTCGCTCGCGAACTGTCGCGTATACATTGACTAATGTCAAGTGACGGTCGCGGTCGCTGGTCTCAGTCTCCTGTCTCGGTCTCCTGTCTCTGTCGCGGCGCGAACCGCCACCTTAAGGGTTGTTTTTAAGAGTTTAAAGTTCGTCTTTTAGCATGTATATTCTTCTTCTCCCAATCTCTTAATTAGAATTGAAATTTCCATATCATATGTTACTATAGAACTATAATCTAGATAGAGTACCTCTTCGAAACAGTTGTTAACTGGCAACTAAATTAATAATTTTGTCAGGTTGGCATTAAGTTGAGTTGATTTTGTTAGGTTGGCACCAAGTTGAAGATTTAAATGCATTTATCGCGGAAAAATTGATTGGGCACTGCTACTTCAATCCTGGGAATATTATATCACTAGCCGTAAGGCTCGCTTCGCTCGCCATATCTGTTTAGCCAGACGTTTAGTCTGGACCCCCGACTGGATTGTCCTAATATAATATGATAAAAATGAAAAAATGCAGGCGAGCGAAGCGAGCCTGCTGATCTCATTCTTGGACGATCCAGTCGGGGGTCCAGGGGGCGGAGCCCCCTGGCTAGACGGATATGGCGAGCGAAGCGAGCCTGACGGCTAGTATATAATAATATCCTTTGTGAGTAAATTTTATATAATAATTCAACCTGTTATACTGGTTGATCGAATGATCAGCTGATTCGCTCAGCATTGATTCTAATAATTATCGATTTATTCAAGATCGACTAATTCTTTTCAAAAATGTAAACAAATAATTCTAACCTCAATGTTCATGCAAACTTTTATTTTTTATAATCCGCCAATAATAAGTAAGTCGCTTTATAATTTTTTAATCTTGCCAATGGATTCTCATAGTTGTTGAATCACAATGATGCCTGTTTTCTTATCGTTTTTGATAATACTATTACTCCTAATCGCTAATAATATTCGATTTAAGTTGATTGATCCTTTGACTAGGTCTAACCTTCTTTCCATTTTATAATTCTATTAAAATTCATTGGTTCATTTCAAAATATTTGATGGTACTAAAGTACCACGTGACAAAGTACATGCCTTTCTTATCTCATTAATTTAATACCCCCAACAAGGTACAAGGTACTTTCAAATCAATTTTCACTATATATACAGTTCTAACTAATCCATAGAATTTTGAACTTTGACTTACAAAATAATTCCCTATTTTAGAGAGGAAATCAAGAACCAAAAATTATCAGAGGCCCAACGTTTTTCCAGAGTTTTGACTAGGTATCGCATTCAAGATTCAATGAAATCTTTTCAGAAGCGGCAGCACATTAAGATAAAATTTGAATATTTGACTGTAGTATTCATATTCGTACGCTTTCTTAAAGTGGTAGAACAAAACCAACCTTTTTCTCAGTTTTCCCATGAAATTTTGAGCCATTTTTTATCAATCTACATCTAGAGGAACAAATTGATTTCGAACAAATCAGCCTGATAGAATCCACCTGAGTGCAGAAGAGAACCACTCAACATTTCAAAGTTTGAATCGAATTCGACATCGATCCCCAATGATCCAATTTCAGTCTAAATGGTGCACTATTATAGCCTATTTGTTATTGTCTCTTGAAAACTAAGTAGGGTGGATTGAGGAAAGACCCTGTGGTCTATTCAGAATGAGGTCCATTCAGGGACAGAAGCAATCGCAGACCCTAAGCCAAGTCCCGGATAATCTAAGCTCATCCTTCGGTGGAAAGTTTATTGTGAAGGTCAACTCATCACTCACCGCGACCTGGCAGATTCTGAATGAATCACAAATGAACTGTGAAATCCAGTTAGCTACAATAGTCAACAGCTCACAACTGTTGCAAAACGTGTTTACCACCGCTTCACCGTTTAGAAAAACCACATCCAATGTGGAAAAGAACTCAAGGTATAGGTGGGCTTATTATAATATCTTCGAGGTTCATCTATTCTAGTACCCCTAATTATCGTATTAAGAGTAGTTTCAAAAATTAGCGATATCGATACCTACTCTTCTCTCATATTCCCCAGAGTACTTTTAAGTAGAGTAGTTTCATTGATGCATTATAACAGTCAAAGAGTTTACTAGAGTATTTTAGAGTTCTAAAGTACTACAATTACGATAATACTCTGGTTTACTCGGCCTACTTTGGCCTATTCTCTGGTTTTCTTGCTTATATGATAACGTAGCATTAATCGATCAATCATAATTAATATGATGTCTCATATGTATTATCTTCTGTAAAGAAGATTAAGTAATAAGTTTATTATTTATTTATATATTTATTTATTTACAATGCAAATGACACTAATGTAATAACATTGGCAGATGAAATAATAAGGTAGTTGTGCTGTTTTACTTCAAAATTTATAGGTGACAAAGTCCAAGATAATGTTAGAATTTCACGTGTACAATTTTTATAAAATTTTAGTCCACAATAAACATTAAATCTATAAATTTTGAATTTAGATGGCTTGAATTAATAAATTGATTAGAAATATTCCACTCAATTACCACTTGTAACGAATAATATTGAGTTATTTAAGAAAATTTGGAATTATTGAAGAAACTCTAACTTGTAAAACATTAGCAGTGAATCCTCATACAATCTTCTTCTCGTTCATGTCTGATTCGAACGTTCGTGATCAGATTGGCTATGATAAGGCATAATTTGTTGTTCGCGCTCTGAAACAATAAGGGTTTTTACATGGCTCTCATCAGGTTGACAAGGCAGGATATTGTCTCCGTTCTGACAGTTCTGGGCCTCTCCTGCCTTCTATTTTCCTCATAGCATACTGTACTAATTTATTTTACTAAATTTAAGAAATGAATAATTATTTTTGAGCTTATTCTTTTTCCAGATGTTTACTGAGTTTTACTCATTGTTATCATGTTTAAATTCTCCAATGAAAGGAATAAGACTGATTGATAAATGTGTAAATGTTGAGTTCATTACTTGAACTTTTACATTGAATATAAGTTTAACTTTTTCTTAAAGTTCTCATTTTCACAGTGTCAGACTGATTATAGTTTCTCCAGATAAGAATAAGCCTGTTAAACAATTCTGGAATAGAAGATAGAAATGAATTATTGAATGAAAAAGACTGAAAAATCGTCAAAAACCACAGATTTATTGATACTTTGAAAGACCGGTTTCGGTTATTACACCATTGTCAATCTCTGATAAATGTTGAGTGTAATAACCGAGACCGGTCTTTCTAAGTATCAATAAATCTGTGGTTTTCGACAATTTCTTAGCTTTTTTCATGCAATATGAATAATTACCACAATATCAACTTCTCAACTACACAAAAAAAGAAATGTATGTCGTAAACTCGTATGAAAAAAGGGAAGATTTTATGGATCGAGAGAGGTGGAGTGATTGAGAAAGAGCTTGTCAAATTGTGATGATTGATATTCCCACAATCTATCAGTGCTAAAGCTCGATCCATCAATCATATTTTATTTCACGAAATTGAAGGCACTAGCTTTTTGTGGGAGAGGATTGCTTTAAACGTAATTGTGGACTGTCAACGCATTTCTTATGATTGGAAAATCAATGATTGGAATATCATATTTTGCTCGCATTAGTTATTGGAGAGGATTGCTTTAAACGTAATTGTGGACTGTCAACGCATTTCTGATGATTGAAAATTAATGCTATTATCATATTTTGCTCGCATTAGTCATCATTCCACACAAATGAAATCTTTCCCATTATAGTTCGAATTGCACCTCCAATTTTTCACGTGATCAGAATAAAAATCCACCTATTTCAGACTTTTTCTTATTGAGAGTCATTGTGGGTCTAATAACTTTGTTATCTTCTCAGTTGAGAATTTTTTCAGTGCAACTAAATATTTACTTGTAAAATAGCATACTTACTGAGTAATTAAGATATTTCATGATTATTTTATTCATTCTAGAAGTGTAGATCTGTTCCCATCCTTGAGGGGAAATAGTTATTTGTGCAACTAGTGCGCAAAGTGTCAGTTTGCTGCACCGAAAGAAACGTTTACGCCCGAGCCGTAGGCGAGGGCGGAATGGTTTCTTGAGTGCAGCAGAGGAACTTTGCGCACGTATTTCACATTAAGTTTTTCCTACAGTTACCATTGAATATGAAAAGTGGGTAATTATGGGTAAAATTGCCTGAAATCCATCAAATGTTTTTCTGTGTAATTTTATTATTGATAAAAACCTTAATCCTAAAATCCTAAAGTCCTCGTTGTCCTTGGTTATAATATATAATGAATAATAATTAGCGCGTTGTGCTTCGTTGCACCTCTGCTCACTATAGCAGCCCAGTCACTGTTACCAACTTCATTTTCATTTTGCTGCACTGTTGCTCCATATAACCTACTAAGTATTTTGCGTTGCCATGTTGCAAATCTGGAGTGCAGAAAAATTTTTCCCGCACTAGAGCGGAAAAGTGATTCTTTGCGTTCTGTAATCAGTGCAGCAATGGTCACTTTTCAACGTAACTGTAGGAAAAATATATCTCGATTCCACAGTCTCAATAATAAATCTTCAGACAGTCCTTAACGTTTCAGGTTTGTACAGGTTACTCGTGATTAAGACTGTCCATTGGCTAAAAGAAACTTTCCACTGGTGATATTTTTGTAAGTTTTTGATTTGTATAGTATCAAGCTATCAAATTGAAAAAGTTTTCTCTGAAATTTTTTTTCGATCATTACCGAACTTTTTGAGATATGAGCGCATAACGTTTGAATTTTTGGGACAGGTCATTTCAAATTCGGTATGAGAAAAAGCAATGAATTTTTGAGGATAAATTCTTCATGGTAATGTTGATTGAATAAAACAAAGTTATTTGTTTACAAGAGAAAGTTATTCGATATACAAAAAATAACTGAAGTAAAAGTTATTTTTGGTCATTTTTAGAACATTAAATATGTTTCTTATAACTGATATTCTTAGAACATTTTTGTGTTATTCAATCAACAATGCCATGAAGAATTAAGCCTTAGAATTTCATTGCTTTTTCTCTTACCAAATTTTAAATGACCTGTCCCAAAAATTTAAACTTTATGCGCTCATATATCAAAAACTATTTTTTTCTATTGGTCAATACTACAGACATCTAGTCTATAGACTAATGAGCTATTTTTTCTATCCTAAAATACTACTTCAAAAATTAAACAGTGAATTTCTCATTAGGAACTCTTACTGCTATTGTTTAATTATTATGTACACTTATTGACTGCACTATAGAAGCTGGATTCACTCAATCACTGCTCTGCTCTTTCACTCGACACTACTTGAACAAGCACTACACTAGTTCAAACGGTTTCCTCCTTTTGAGCCTCCGAACCAACCCTCCATTGTCTAGCAGCTGGATTGCATCAACGTTGTCATGTTGGTGCAGTTGCCCCTCGTGCCTCTCCGCATGCCTCTGGATCTCGATGGATACCAGGTCGACGTGCAGGTCTCTATGAAGATCGCTGTTCCTGACATACCAAGGAGCATCCACAATGTTCCTTAGCACTTTGTTTTGAAAACGTTGTATGACATTGATGTTGCTGTCTTTGGTACACCCCCAAAGTTGTATACCATACGTCCATACTGGCTTTAATATCTGTTTGTACAGAAGTACTTTGTTTCGGATTGAAAGGATAGAGTTCTTCCGATCAGCCAATACAGATTCTTATATTTGATTCCAAGCTATCGGAAAAACATTTTTCCCTGAGAAAACTTTCTCATTTTGTTAGCTTGACACTATAGAGATCAGAAACTTACAAAAATATTACCAGTAGAAAGTCTTATTTGGCCTTTGCACAGCCTTAAAATGAAATAAGAGGTGGTCGTTTGCAATAGCCTATGTTATTAAATTTTGATATTTGGGAGGGTTTCCTGCTATGAACATGGCTTGGTCCAAGTCGTGATGGAAGGGTGTTATTGATGGGGGGGTGGTGAAGTATGGTACGGGTAGAGGAACCACGCACGGCGGTCGTTGTTTATGCCTTCATTAGGCATACAATCACACACACATCATTTGGCAACGCATGGCTCGATATATTGGGGGGTCGTTGTGCTGCAATAAGGGGTATCCAGGAAGGTGGGGACCCAAGGGGGGTCTGCTCAAACAGGCCAGCAGCCGTACACGCTAATTACGCCGACCGACCAGACTACCTACGGTCGCTGTTGTTGTTTGAGTGCTACCGGAGAGTAGCGCTGCCGTAATCTCGGCTCATGGTCCGGACCGCCGCCGATCAATCGCAAAATTGTAAACTCGCTTTAAAACTATAATTCCAGCCCCACTCCACCAGCACCCTTGCAACCCTGTCACCGCAATTAAATTATTTAGTTACGTTGTTCATCGCCTCAGGAGCGCACTCCTTTTGTTGCGCGTTTCCTCACCCTCCCAACACAACCTCCCCAGTGATCAACACTCGCACTGAAAATGCAGAGCAGCCAGGCAGGCCAGCTCACACGCCAGCCAATCGCAAACAAGACGCCCAATCAAATCGCATCGCTAATGCAATAAAAAGCTTAGCCTTGTCGGTGCCAATCGACAAAGGCAGGCTTGTTAGATGCTCAAATCTCACTTGTCGTTGGTTAACTGATTTAGTTTAGAAACACGTTAATTGATGCTGTACAGTATAAGATCATTCACATGAATAAGTAGGAATACGTTAAAATACTTCAGCAATCTATAATATTATACTGAGGTACCTACACGTTATAATGACAGTGAATAAATATAGGAGAGAAATTTTGCCGATCCTCTGTCTGTCAATGCCTTCTATAGATGGTAGTAATTAACTACAGGTTAATTGATGTAATATTAATTGTTCATTTTCGTTCAAAATAATCAATTATATTTTATTAATATAATATAATATTTTATTATTTCCTGTTATATGTGAATGAAGTACTAAGATTAGAGTTGAATGGAGGGAAGTACAGTATATTCATTCGCAGATGACACAGTGTTGTTGTATGGGGGTGAAACATGGAATGAGACCTATGAGACGGCCTCTAAAGGCGTCTCTACACTAAAAAGATGGCTGGATTTCAAATCCCTTAGTTTAAATATTAAAAAAAGTTATTGCTTTTTCAAGGAGTATTGTGGAAGAGAAGAAACGAACTGTGTACTTGAACTGCACATTAATTGTGAGAATTTTAACAATAATTTAGCTGCATGTAACTGCCCTGAAATAGAAATAACCAGCCACATCAAATACCTTGGTATAATTATTGATGAAGGATATAAATGGAAAAGACACATTGATTATTTGTATATCAAAATTGATTATTTGTACAATATTGAATGTTTGGGGGGGAGCATTCAACTTTCATCTATTAGCTCTATTTGAAATACAAAAAATTATTATAAAAACAATACTAAATAGACCCATGATATCCCCTTCTATTCAAGCCTTCAATGAAATTAAAGTGATGACAATCCGCCAGCTGTATGTATTGAACGTCTTTAAATACTTTCAGAGTAACAAAAATATATTTTTTAAAATAAATAATGAACATCAACGAACCAGATACTATATAAATAAATATAAATGTTATGACTCAGATCTGACAATCATCCGTAATATATAGCACCAAAAATAATTAATAAATTACCTTCAGATCTCATCGAATTTCCATGTATCAAAACTGTCCCTAATAACATAAGAGATTGGATTTGCCAGAATTTTTATTCTGATTTGAATATTTGATTTTTTTCGTATAAGATTACGATTTGCCAGAGTTTTTATTCCAATTAGAATATTTTGTTTTTTTCCGTATGGGAATTACGATTTGCCAGAATTTTTTATTTTCAATTTAAATATTTTGTGATTTTTTTTGTAAGAATATCATGATCTTCCCTCTTCCCATTTACCATGAAATGCGTTCTATATACCCTGTTTACACTGTATTTATGGATCACTAAGGTAATTCCAGGAGAGATGCCCCACCGGGAGAGTTGCCCCACTTGCTGTAGTTCTCAAACATAATGATAGAGGGCTCTTCTAGTACATTCATTCTGTCAGTTGAACTCCAGTCAACAATAGAGAGAAGTTACGACCGTTTCCTTTTGTTATTTTTGGCTGTAAAAATCAAAATCCATGTAAGTGTTGTGTTTTCTTCCTTCGGTATAAGATAAGGTGTTATATTTGAGGCTGATAATAACGTTTCCAAGAGGATATTGAAATGTAGTTGGTGAGAACTTGTTGTTAGTCGTTTATAGTTGATCTCTATGTAGTAGGCGGCCATCTTATTTCCTATGTAGATCGACATGGTGCTGGGGCATCTCTCCCCTGTCAAAAGGATAGAGTTCTTCCGATCAGCCAATACAGATTCTTATATTTGATTCCAAGCTATCGGAAAAACATTTTCCCTGAGAAAACTTTCCCATTTTGTTAGCTTGACACTATAGAGATCAGAAACTTACAAAAATATTACCAGTAGAAAGTCTTATTTGGCCTTTGCACAGCCTTAAAATGAAATAAGAGGTGGTCGTTTGCAATAGCCTATGTTATTAAATTTTGATATTTGGGAGGGTTTCCTGCTATGAACATGGCTTGGTCCAAGTCGTGATGGAAGGGTGTTATTGATGGGGGGGTGGTGAAGTATGGTACGGGTAGAGGAACCACGCACGGCGGTCGTTGTTTATGCCTTCATTAGGCATACAATCACACACACATCATTTGGCAACGCATGGCCCGATATATTGGGGGGTCGTTGTGCTGCAATAAGGGGTATCCAGGAAGGTGGGGACCCAAGGGGGGGTCTGCTCAAACAGGCCAGCAGCCGTACACGCTAATTACGCCGACCGACCAGACTACCTACGGTCGCTGTTGTTGTTTGAGTGCTACCGGAGAGTAGCGCTGCCGTAATCTCGGCTCATGGTCCGGACCGCCGCCGATCAATCGCAAAATTGTAAACTCGCTTTAAAACTATAATTCCAGCCCCACTCCACCAGCACCCTTGCAACCCTGTCACCGCAATTAAATTATTTAGTTACGTTGTTCATCGCCTCAGGAGCGCACTCCTTTTGTTGCGCGTTTCCTCACCCTCCCAACACAACCTCCCCAGTGATCAACACTCGCACTGAAAATGCAGAGCAGCCAGGCAGGCCAGCTCACACGCCAGCCAATCGCAAACAAGATGCCCAATCAAATCGCATCGCTAATGCAATAAAAAGCTTAGCCTTGTCGGTGCCAATCGACAAAGGCAGGCTTGTTAGATGCTCAAATCTCACTTGTCGTTGGTTAACTGATTTAGTTTAGAAACACGTTAATTGATGCTGTACAGTATAAGATCATTCACATGAATAAGTAGGAATACGTTAAAATACTTCAGCAATCTATAATATTATACTGAGGTACCTACACGTTATAATGACAGTGAATAAATATAGGAGAGAAATTTTGCCGATCCTCTGTCTTGTCAATGCCTTCTATAGATGGTAGTAATTAACTACAGGTTAATTGATGTAATATTAATTGTTCATTTTCGTTCAAAATAATCAATTATATTTTATTAATATAATATAATATTTTATTATTTCCTGTTATATGTGAATGAAGTACTAAGATTAGAGTTGAATGGAGGGGAAGTACAGTATATTCATTCGCAGATGACACAGTGTTGTTGTATGGGGGTGAAACATGGAATGAGACCTATGAGACGGCCTCTAAAGGCGTCTCTACACTAAAAAGATGGCTGGATTTCAAATCCCTTAGTTTAAATATTAAAAAAAGTTTATTGCTTTTTCAAGGAGTATTGTTGGAAGAGAAGAAACGAACTGTGTACTTGAACTGCACATTAATTGTGAGAATTTTAACAATAATTTAGCTGCATGTAAGTGCCCTGAAATAGAAATAACCAGCCACATTAAATACCTTGGTATAATTATTGATGAAGGATATAAATGGAAAAGACACATTGATTATTTGTATATCAAAATTGATTATTTGTACAATATTGAATGTTTGGGGGGGAGCATTCAACTTTCATCTATTAGCTCTATTTGAAATACAAAAAATGATTATAAAAACAATACTAAATAGACCCATGATATCCCCTTCTATTCAAGCCTTCAATGAAATTAAAGTGATGACAATCCGCCAGCTGTGTGTATTGAACGTCTTTAAATACTTTCAGAGTAACAAAAATATATTTTTTAAAATAAATAATGAACATCAACGAACCAGATACTATATAAATAAATATAAATGTTATGACTCAGATCTGAAAATCATCCGTAAACAGCTTATTTATATAGCACCAAAAATAATTAATAAATTACCTTCAGATCTCATCGAATTTCCATGTATCAAAACTGTCCCTAATAACATAAGAGATTGGATTTCCCAGAATTTTTATTCTGATTTGAATATTTGATTTTTTTCGTATAGGAATTGCGATTTGCTAAGATTTTTATTTCAATTTGAATATTTTGTATTTTTTTCGTATAAGATTACGATTTGCCAGAGTTTTTATTCCAATTTGAATATTTTGTTTTTTTTTCTGTATAGGAATTACGATTTGCCAGAATTTTTTATTTTCAATTTAAATATTTTGTGATTTTTTTATAAGAATATCATGATCTTCCCTCTTCCCATTTACCATGAAATGCGTTCTATATACCCTGTTTACACTGTATTTATGGATCACTATATCTATGAATAAGAGAGTACCATAGTTAGAATATAGTATATTAAGATACTCGAGAGAGTTTTTAATTTGTTTTTGTTGTGAATTTTGCTTCGTTTTTTCGTTTCATAATTTACTATTCTGCATGAATATTTGCTTCTGTGCTAAATCAATTTAAATCAGGTTAAGCGTATTATAATTTTATCTCCTACTCCCACTGGCGAACAAGAGTCATCTTATGCCAGTGGTTTTTTCACTTACCGTTTATTATATTTACACTTTGGTTGGATTGTATTGTCATTTTGAGCTTTGTTTGATTTATGTATATGTATTTATGAGTGTGGAATAAATAAATTTTAATTTGAATTTGAATTAAGCAAGAAATTATATTTTTCAATAATTTTATAATGAATTTTCATAATTAAGATGAAATATTTTGTTAATTGATTATTGATTCTACATTGTTAAAAGACGATCTGGCAACAGAGCAAAGCGAGAAAGAGATAGCGCTATCAGCTTTGTTGAATGATAGACAAGGATAGCAATATAATTGGTAAACAAATACTGCCATTATTAACGTTGACCACACTATAATTAGAATGCAGATATGTTGCATTATATAGAGATTTCTCGAATATATTATAATATATATTTGGATTGGAGTAGTTTTGAAATTATTGTTCATGAGGCAACTTAATTTTTCATATTGTTTGTGTTACAACTAGAGTACTTTAATATTCTATTATAAATGTTGTACTAAAGACGAAAGAATTAGAAATTAGTAAATAAAGAGGGATATGTCTGTTACGCCTCTGCATGATAAAATGATAATGCTAAATCCAAGAAACTGGATTAGTCACTCGAATAGTGCCATATATGAGAGAATGCCTTTGGAAGCGCAAAATGTCAAACTTAGAGATATAGGCAAGCTTAGGGAAAGATGACTTGCATAGGCCTACCAGAAGAGTTACAATAGACCTAATCCGTGGAGTGAAGAAGATGATGATGATGATGATGATGATGATGATGATGATGATGATGATGATGATGATGATGATGATGATGATTGTACAACAGGAAATGTGAGTAGGTTTTGATTTAGTAGGTAATTCACAAAAGAGTGAAAGAGATTGGTTTTACTCAATTCACTCCATCAGTTTGTTATTGAACTGCATTTTTTCTTTAAGTTATCCTTTAATTTCTTACAAGGTATAATCAAGTCATCGCTAATGTATAATTCAAAAATTATTTATATAAACCAGAGGCTATCATTTAGATTATTTGTATTTCCATTAATTTCTCAATTTACCATTTGTCAAACCAAAGAACTCAGCAGCAGTCCGGTTTAGATGTCTCTTCCAAAAGTGCTACAGCTCTACCTCTATACGCTCTATACAGCTCTATTCAGGCTTCCGTGAACAATACCATATACATCTTCCTTTAAAAAAACATCGAGTGGATGAAGTCAAGAGGCTGGAATCGTTTGTGATTACATAAATTCAGGGTGAAGCGGCAACGAGAAATTTAATCAATCAGTGGTTGCTAAAAAACTGCACACACTAAAAAACAATATGTGAATAGGGACTACACAAGAGATCAACAAGATTTGCGAATCGGTGTCATATTTGCAGCGGGACCAGATTTTATCGTAACGTGGAGTGTTTTTACAGGGTTTTTCATTCGCTTTGCACAATTTTTTTCCAGTTGCCAAACTGTGTCCTAAAATCACGACCGCAAATTGTCTCTGATAATAGAGTTGAAAAAATCGCTGTTAGGGTGTGCTCGCAGTGTGTGTGCTGGGGAAATATTTTTTCACAAAACAGCGAGTGCGGTGACGGCGTTTTTACGCGCTCGTTCGATCGGGAATTTTGTTACGGAACGGAGGATAAAGTCGTTTCAATTTTTACAGCGCGGAAAATAAAAAACCGCTAATGCTACAGTGGCCCGCAAACATGGATGTGTTTGAGTGTCCAGGTTTTTCGGCGGCCCATGAGGGCTATCCGCGCCCCCAAAGAAGCGTTCTCCAAAATTTACCCTTCCGATTTATTTCTACCCCTATTTTCACACTAGGTTTGTTGTTGGAAACGCAGCGGCGGCAGCAGCTTGTGCGGGCACCTCTCCTGCAGCGGCACTATGTGGCAAAGACAAACACCGACCTCAGGCTTCCGCACTAGTTTATTCCATATTCGACACCAATCCAAATACGCCGACAACATTTTAACCGGATTAAAACGATTCAAACGCACCCAACAAACCCCGCTATTTATTTTCTCTTACGAAAATAAGATTTACAAAAGTGAATGAGTGTTTGTCGGCACCATCACATAGCAAACCCTACACTACAAACCCGGCTGATACTTTAATTACTGTCAACCCCTCACACACAATCAACTCATTGTCACAAACAAACTAATCTTTAAAAACTAGCTGCTTCACAATCAAAATAGGCTGGAACCAAGAACAGTTTGCACAATTTCCATTCCAAATTTTGCAAATTTTGCCAATTTACATTCCCGCATTCGTTTATTTGTCATACGGCGTTTGATAGTTTTTAAATTCCTTTCGATATATGCAATCGCTCCATAGACTACATACTGAAAGTTTGAACAATTTTGAGTTGATATTAATAGGACCAAACATGTGGGTTTGATAATGAAAAGTTAATATCAGTCCTGTTGTTCTCTGTTGGGGGTAAATAACGAGTAGCTATTTCTCGCTGTTTCTCCATCAAGTTGTCGTATGTTTATCTATTCAATTCAAACAAATTATGAACCATTCATTAACAAAAATTAAACTTTCACACATTAATGATATATTTAGGCTCATGGGTAACATAGAAATTTCCCCATAAAATATCAAATCTAAATTTTTTTGTGAAAATCTAGTGTCCTAACAATCACCCCACAGTATTACTCTAGCAATGCTGAATATTTTATGTTTCATTTCCAATTTGTCCATTAAACTTCAGCAACAAAGCGCATTGACTCCACTAGAAAGCTGAAAGACTCGTTGATGCTAAAACTTTCAAGTGTGCCTTTTCTCGAGTAACAACGGAATTATTGTTCTCGGAGTTGTAGGCCAAACGTGCATAGTACTTGAGTGCTGAATGAAGTAAAAACCTCTAGCTTTTGACTGAAGCTGAAGAACGTGCTAATTTATGAGTCGCTAATTGTAGAGAGGTGTTAGGTGTGAAAGGTAGAGGACAGAAAACAGATGAAAGCATAGAGAACAACGCATTAGTGAAGATGTGCCTCCATTATCATACTCTATCTCGATCTCTTCGACGTTTAGTTAGCCTCTCTCTCTTCTCTGGCATTCGTTCACCTTGAGAGTATATACCAAGACAACCAACCGCATATTCATCCTTTATTGCTGCACTCAGTTTGGATTCTGTATTTTATAAACGTGAATAGCATCTTCGAACGTTGCTCTTAGTATTTAGACATATTTCGACTTGCTTTTATAGTGTATACTTCCTTGACTCCAATTAGACATCTCCACTCGTGCCCAATGTCTAAGTGCCCGCTATCAACTCATCATCCTCCCACAAGTAAAAATCTGCTAAATGCTACCAGGAAAATTACGTTTGCCCACTAGGTCACGGCTGTAGGTCATGGAGAGGTCAAACACCCAAAACAAATAAACAAACTTTTGTCATTATTTCATCGGATGAGCGAGGTGCGTTATATTTCTTGTTTTACTTTTGACCTTAGAAGGCAATAAAAGTGGGTTCAATAAGATGAATGAGATCCCTGAGTTACTAAAGCTTTTGGGAGGTTCTTGAAATTATCATGACGCGTTTCATAACTCACTTTTTAAGGGCAAAGTGAGTTTATGTAACTCTTACCTCCAGTAATAGTTTAGGCGAAGCAAAGAGGATATAAGTTTATAGATTGTAGTTTTACAATCTCAACGTAATTTTCCTGGTAGATTGTTCATAGATTATATTCAAATGATTAATTCTATGGTTTAAGTCTTCGTGTCTAAAGTGACACTGATCTAGCAACAAATTGTTTTCTCGTTTACTGCACCCTATTTGAATCCCTGACCATAGAATAAACAATCTACATCTCAATATCAATAATCTAATAATCTCAATCAGATTGTTCATGTTATGCTATGACTGAACCTTCTGCAAATTGCATATACCGAACTGTGTGTACCAAAGTTATATCAGTAAAAGCTTCAAAGTAAGAATTAGGTAAAAAGTTTCTTTCAAAAAAGAATCATTCACCAGTTTTAAAGGAAATCCAGCTTTTGAACAAAAATAGAATTGATGTATGAGATCAGATAAAAAAGCATATCAATACAATGCAATACAGGTACAATATTTGGAACAAATCCCCGGATTCAATCCCCAGAAATCTGTCCCGGGGGTTCGGAACCCACCTAAAGCTGAGGGTCTATACTTCATCATCATCCGTCTCATTACCCGCACGCAAAAGCGTAGAGCTCTATTAATAAAATCTGGTGTGGCGCACTCACACAACTTTCCTTGCCGTTATGAAAATTGATCACCTGACGCTAGTGTTCCCGCGCATCTCAAAGCTACTATTCAAAGATTTTAGTCAGCTGGTGACAGGGCAATAACGCTGAAGACACACATGAGGTCTGCTATCTCTTCATAGTGAATGATTCAATAGAATCAACGATAATTTGCAATTGAATAATCATATTTTCTCGAATTTAAAGCTTATTTTCAATTTTAGGTGAAAATGTTACTGAACATTAATTGTAGAGATTTTCATGCTCAATCTACTCCACTTGATTTTTTTTGTTTAAATTGTATCTGAAGCCTGATAATTGGGAATCTAAAATCGTACTTTGCATTGATGGGGCGGAGCTCCTGAAATTTTTACAGATATGGGACTTGTGGCAGTTGATAGTGCTTATTTATGACTATTTTAGGTATGCATTTGATCAAAATCGTTGGAGCCGTTTCCGAGAAAATCACGAAAAACCCTGTTTTTGACAACATTTTCGCCATTTTAGCCGCCATCTTTAATTGCATTTGATAAAAATTGTTCGTGTCGGATCCTTATAGTGAAAGGACCTTAAGTTCCAAATTTCAAGTCATTCCGTTTATTGGGAGATTAGATATCGTGTACACAGACGCACATACACTCATACACACACACACACACACACACACACACACACACACACACACACACACACACACACACACACACACACACACACACATACAGAACAATACCCAAAAACCACTTTTTTGGACTCAGGGGACCTTGGAACGTATAGAAATTTAGAAATTGGGGTACCTTAATTTTTTTCGGAAAGCAATACTTTCCTTACCTATGGTAATAGGGCAAGGAAAGTAAAAATAAAATAAATAAATAATGCAAATGTATGTCACATATCTACTATATACTTGAAATAAATATATTCGTCTTGCTTTCTTCAGACGGATAAGAAAATAAAAACTCTGGCCTAGCTGCTTACATCCAACTTTCAACCGGCTTCGTCCAGACGGATTGCAGTGTAAGATAAAATTACCATAGACATAAAATAACCTTTTCCTACAGTTACCTTGAAAAGTGACCATTCCTGCACTGATTACAGAACGCAAAGAATCACTTTTCCGCTCTAGTGCGCAAAGTATTACTTTGCGTACTCTTAATACTTTGCTTATTATCTTGCAGCCATCCCAATCAGCTGTTGAAATTGTTGGCGTGTATTTTGAATGCGAATTTGTTCTATCTATATTTTTTCTGATTTTCAAATAAATAAAAAATGAGAACTCATCAAATTATACATTTTGAATATTATTAATTAGGTATTCATTATTTCAAATAATATTTTTTCATTCATAAATTGATTGGTTGAAAAAGTATTTAGAAATTAAGATTTACTCAAGATTATTCAAATTTCAAATTAATTGGATTAATTTAATTCTTAATTTGAATAAATTATCGATTATTATTTTTCAATTGGATTATCAAGTTTAAAATAAATAGAAGTTGTTATTAATAACAAACTTATACAGAAAAACATTTGATGGATTTCAGTCATCATTTTACCCATAATCAACCACTTCTCATATTCAATGGTAACTGTAGGAAAAATTTAATGTGAAATACGTGCGCAAAGTTCCTCTGCTGCATTCAAGAAACCATTCCGCCCTCGCCTATGGCTCGTGCGTAAACGTTTCTTTCGGTGCAGCAAACTGTCACTTTGCGCACTAGTTGCACAAATAACTATTAAAGAAGCTTTGATATTATCCATCTAAATTAAAATCACCAATGGAAATAATAAAAATCATGATTGAAACCATTTTTATTGATAAGAGAAAGATAGTTTTAAACTATTGTAATTCTTTATAACTGTCATTATACAGTGCTGATGAAGTTCAGGCATTTTAAATTATGTTAGTACATAGCACATTGTCTTAGTTAAAAGAACTTCTCTAAATTAAGTGTTTGTCTGGTCCTAACTTTTACACTTGCTGCAAGGAATGCTAGTTTACAGGTAGAGTACTTGTACTTATAAACTGTACAGAGTTATACAGGTAGGTTGCAGTTGATATTTCCACTCTCTCTCTCTCTCTTTCTCTCTCTCTCTCCAACCTTATTCACTCTCTCTTTCCCTTTTCTTTCTGCACTATCTTTCTCATGCCACACAAATTTGATTAGAGAGAAGCTCGCTGACGCTGTCTCCCAAGGCAGAATTAATTTCTACTGGCCTTCAATATTACATTATTACGTTACTTTCCCAATTACAGTAATGGAAAAGTTTGTGAGGGAGCAGCGTTGTCGACGACGGAAGTTTAATTAAACTAAGCTTTAGCTGGCGTCGCTGTTCGCGTTCGCGTTGCTCTCTCTCTCGCTCTCTTTCTCTCTCTATTTACACTGCAAAGAAGGGGATAATAAAAGTTCATAGATGGAGAAAATGAGCGAATCAAGTGGCAGTAGTAAATGAGAGACTAAGCAATGTGAGTGAGCACACAAAACTGAGAGCAAGAGAAAATATTGTCGAAGAATGATGTCAAGTTCATCAAGTTCCGTTCTAGTGATATCGATTAGTTCTGTATGCTATATGTTGGTGGCATGAGTTTTTTCTGAACTGGTATTCACAATAGCAAGGGAGATTCGTCGAGATTATAATAAAGCCTGAAGTAAGTTTTTGGTAGGTAAGTGGGTAGGTGAGTGTAGTTAATAATTGTTCTCATTATTGAAAATATATATTTAAACTCAAACTGATCTAACAATAAATGAACGAGACCCAAAAGGCTGCGATGCTCCTATTATACAATACATATTACCTTATGAGATGCTAAACAAGATAATACTACAAAGACAGATTCAGACAACTAAACTCAACAGATAGAAAATTAATAATATATTATGTTACTATTTCATGTGAAAATCACAAATGTTTAAGTCGCTTATCGGTAATTAATTATGAACTGTATTAAAATTCACATATTTGATAAGTATGAATTTGAAATTGCATTTTCATCAAATTAAAAAAGTATACATTTTGTTTTCATAGTATTGGAATATTTCATTGAAGGTAGACTGAAATATGGGAACGCAGGGATGATTGCTTAGTTGAGATTATGTTTCTTCAATACAGTAAATTATAATATTTTTGTTCACATTTTTCAATTTTTCTACTGGTGAAAAGTCATAGTTTCTTGAATTGAACTGATACTCACTCCCAGTGATACAGTATTATAGGATTTTTCTACTGATGAATTAGTTTCTTGAAAAAATTAATACTCACTTAGAAATAAATACTCAACAATTAATATATTCTATAAATTAATACTCACTTGAATTACTAGTAAGACAATATTATAGGATTTTCCTACCTGATAGACTGTTAATGGGTGCATAATTTTCGAGATTCTCAACCAACTTTTATAATTTAATTAAGTTTTTTGATCAAAATATGATATTTTGATTTGATTTTCCGGGAACAAAGTTTTCGAATCTATTTGGTCAATGCAAATAGGCCTACATCAGTTGAAAATGTTTGATTCTCATTTTTTCTCTTGCAGACAAACTGCAATGAATTGACCGATGTCTGATGCCTGATAACGAGATGATTAGCTGGATGATGAGGAGGGTGTGGTGGGGTGAACCAACCGCACCCCTACAATGCGGCTGCGAATCGGTCAAAGTGGCTCATTCAAATATTTACTCGTGTGATAAAGTTCCCATCATCGTCGGTCGCCTGACGACAGATCGTTGCAAAAAATTGACCTCTATAAATGGCTCTAAAAAAAGGGCTGATCGTCTGGGAAACGTGGGCGGAACTGATGCGATCTGACCAAAATTTTTTCCGTCGAATTTTTTTCTTGATCCATTCTGCCGCGATCATCTCATCCGCGCCGCCGGATCAACCTGATTTCTCGTTTCGAATGATTCCCACGCAGGATGCAGGCAGGTGAGATTCCGATCCAATTCGATACGACTTCCTGCTCGCCTCGCCGCTTTATGCCTCAAATTCAACTGAGAGGCGTTATTTTTCCTGCATTGATATAAATCAAAACTGTCTGCGTTTTACAAAATGCTTAAGTAATGGTTCAAGTTGGACTGGGAGTATGAGAAAATGTTGTTCAATTTATCAATCCAATATCAAGGATTATGATGTTCGTGGACAAAGACTACAGTCCAGTTGTGATGAAATATTCAAAAAAGATCCCAAGAATCCATGGATTAAATGGATCCATGGATTGTATTTCAATGTTTTAATAAGTACTACAAGTATAATCCTATAATATTAAACGAGCAACTTCTGTTTATATGTTCAGATGTGTGGATGTTTAGATGTTTAGAAGTTTATATTTTTGTATTTCACCGAATCTCGAAAACGGCTCTAACGATTCTCACAAAATTCAGAACTTAGTAGGTTTATAATATAAAGATTAGATTGAACTTGGTCTCATCCCTAGAAAACTCGCTGAAGGACATTAAAAGGATAATTATTATTCATCCTTGGGAAAACATCTGATAATAATTATTTCGTCGTCTGTTGGTGATAGAAGTGAGTGAGCGAGTTCATGTGTGTGGGACTGTGGCAAAATTATGACTCAGCTGATGAACTTTTGTAATCATTCAATCAGGTACTTAATGCCGGTTGCAAAAAAGCCGGGTTATTTTCAATCCTGGTAAATTCCAGTAGATCCATCTTTTGAAATGGTCTTCTCTGATTAGGTTCACGTGAAGTTAATCAGGATTGAAATTTAACCGGCTCTTGTGCAACTGTGCCTTTGTGAGGGAAATTTTTGCATTCCTCTGGGAATTAATCTCAATTTACTGTTATTAGATTGAACATTTCTCTATGAATGTTATTATAAATTCTTCTTTCGTAATAAATGTTTCATGCTTTTGTACTCCAGAGCGAAGCTCGGTCCCAGATATTATATATTTAGGGTAAAAATCGGCCCAATACGTGGTTGAATAGTAGAGTGGACATTACTATCCAAACTTCACCACGTCAACACATTAAAAGTCATCAAATAAATACAACAGTAATGTATTCAACAGTTACTGTTGAATGTAAGGTTAAAATAAAAAGTCATCTTATTCTATTCTAAATTGTGCTGTATGAATTCATAAAGTACAAAATGTTATAGTGGAACTCTAAATCTATGGGAACCAATGTAAGCTTCAGAGTTATTATTTTAAAAAATACTGTATTTAAAATATTGAAGCTTGAATTCTTTGTAGCCTTACTATGAATTTTTCCATCCAATTAGCAATTCCGCAGTCAAACTCAATCGAATTTGAATTGGTCAGGCAGATTAAGATGAATGCATATTTCTCGAACGATTATCTGTATCAATATGTTTCGATTCACTTTCTAGAATCCAGACTGCTGTCTCAAATGACAATAATCATCATCATCATCGTCATTCAAGGATTAGGCTCTGTTGGCCTGTTCCGGCATCCATTTTTTCATCGGTCGTCCGACGCCTCTTCTCCCATCGGGTTTGTAGTGCCAAGCTTGAATTGGAAGTCTATTTGCTGGCATACGAAGTAGATGGCTGGACCAGTCTTCCCTACTTTTCTTCAATATTTGCAATAAAGACTCTACATTCAGTTCGGTTCTTATTACTTCGTTTCTTATGTAATCCAACTTAGTGTAACCTTTGACTGCTCGAAGGAACCTCATTTCGGCTGCTTGGATACGTGACTCAGTTTTTTTCATTGACACCCAGGCTTCGCTTCAATAAGCTATTATTGGTACAGCCATTAGTCTGTAGAACTTCATCTGAGTGGCTTGTCTTGTTTTCTTCCCTATTGTTCTACGTATTGCACCACACACAGCACTGAATTTTGTCAATTTCTCACTTACATCATCTTATCTCACTTACATTAAGATGATGACAATAATGGATACATTATTTTGTTCGAAGTTATGTTACTTTTTATTTATGAGTTTCTGAGCTACATGAGTGAGTCTGTTTCAGTATTTCACATCCAAGTACTTAATTCCTTGCGAATAATTAACCGATTCGAATTGTTTTTGTTTTGTTGGATTCATCATTCAGATATCTTTACGGTCTGTCAAAAAAAATGTATAAGAGTTTATTAGAGAATAATAAATTTGAATCAGTATTGAGAGTAATCAGGCAATTAATCTTATATGCTATTCTAGTGTGTTATAAAATAAATTTACTGTAATTTCTCTAAAACATAGATAAGCTTTGTCTAATTATGTGGAAAATTATCTCGTAGAACGTAAACTCAAAATTTGTAAGACTTAAAAATATTCCATCACAACTGAACATAAGTAAGCTTAATCAGGATTCAGGTTCCTTTTCGATAAAATAAAGCTATGAAATAAACTTGGATACAATCAAAATTCTGAAACTGTAAAATTATTACTTGTATAAAAGAATACAAGGTTCATTTGATGGATTCGAGAATTTTACAGGAAAAATTTGGTAAAAGACAGAATTAACTCAAGGTACAAACAATATGGGAGTGGCTATTCTAAAGCAAGACACGCTCAAAACTCTACGAGCAATCTCATTGGCTGCTTGTAACATTATCAAGCTGCTTGCTTCCTATTGGTAGAGAGCTTTAAATATAAATGGCGGCTCATCAACCCATTAACCAATCAGACAGCTCCTTGGTTTTGTAGACGTGAAGGACTACCAATACAGCCACTCCTGCATCAATGTTATACTATTGACCCGAGAAGTTATTCAACCATTTTAGATTGAGTGAGTTTTGTATTTCTCAATCTAGCATATTATGAATAAATGAATTCATTTCCTCCAATAAAAACCATTTACAAATAAATGCATAAAAACTTTATTTTATAGCTTAAATTATCTGATCACTGTTTCCAGTAAGTGTGATCAGTGTACATAAAGCAAAATAGCAATTACACTTATCAAAAACATGAAGGAGTTATTATCAAATTCTCATCCGAACCTGTGAATCAGATAAACGATTTTTCTGTCTGTAATTCTTGTCTGAATTAAAAACGTATCATTCCATTTAACTGAAAGATAAAAGTGCAAAAGTGCAAATTCAATGTTAGTTGGATTCAACAAGTAGCCCTACCTATGTTGTTAATTAACTTATTCAAGGCCTCTAGTGTGTGTTTTAGTTTTAGTTCTAGAATTTTTACTTTTATTAGTGACTAATTCATTTGTTGACTGTAATTATTGATTATGTTGATTCTAATTTGTATATTGACAAAGCATACTACATACTATACATACTGTGAATGTTATGTAAGAATATGAAATTGCTAATAAAGAATTTGAATTTGAATATTACAAGAATTAGGCTCCTATCTTCAAATTAGGAGTATATTCAAGTTTTTTCAGGATGGGTTCAAATAATATTATATTCTCCATCAAACGCCACATTTGACTGTTCTCACCCTTCCAATGAGCGCAATGCTGTCACAAAAAAAGTCCCAAAGTCAGGACGTCAGGAGCAAGAAACAAAATCCCATAATATTGAGTCAGTATTCAATAGTAACTGTAATTTAGACGCCTCCTCTTTATATTTCTGCAGTTCAAATTAAACTTACTTTCCATTTCGAGATTATTCATTTTTTGATTTCTTGGAAGAATTAATATCATGATGAGACAAGTTTCTTGGAAATCAGAAGTCAAGGAGGAATATTCCAGGAAGATTGAAAGACGAGTATATTATGAGGTGGAGCACGTTGAATGTTGATAAGAATTGGAAGGGCATGCACGGTGCACAGGGCACAGGCGGACAGAGATAGAGGAGCCAAATCCTGTGCGGAGTGCGGAGAGCGGAGTGTGAATGAAGGCCGTAAGCGAGCGGCAACCGGCAATGTGTCTGAAAGCGATTTCAAAAAAGAGTCTCACATTTTTATTTTGTTTCAGTTCTGGCCGACGATCGATAAACTGGGACCGGGCGATGCGCAGAGACGCTGCCCTCCCATTGGTCGAAGCCAACACAGAGGGTGTGGGGACCCCGATTCGTAGAGGGGGGTCGTTGCGAGGGTGTGGGATATAAACATGTCCGTTCTGTGTTGGCTTGTTGCCATGGGCCCTCTTATTTGGGGCCCACTCTCATACCTACTCACTCTCTCTCTCTCTCACTGCCCTGCTATGCTACGATAACGGGCGAGCGGAAGAGTAGAGAGAGATAGGTGCACCTAAACGACCGTCCAAGCAACAAGGAGAGAAGAGCCGCCTCATTTATCATCGTTTTTCATATCGGACAGGCCTGGCCCTATCATAAAACTCCCATGAATTCATCCTCTATTATTTACTATTCTTTATCGCTCCACATTTTCGTAGGTTTTATTCACCCTTTTTTCTATTTTACTACTTCCCTACCTCATGGCCCATTTTCTGTTTATTGTTGTCACGTGTGTAGGTAATAATGGGACTTTCTGTGAAGCTATAATTCAATTTGTAGGTTGAATTTGAAAATTGTTTCCATGTTTTGTACATCTTCATGATTGATGTAGTCTCTTGTTGAGAATAATTATAAGTTAATGGTTATCTTTAGCCAAGTGTCACATAACCTAGCTACATTTGGACTGTTGTATAAATTAGAATTGGAACCGTTTTGGGCGTAAGACTGTGGTACTTTTCTGTAAGTTGTGTAATACTGAATGATTGAATAAATAAATATCTTTTCGCTGTAGGAATCCGAGTGTACCGATAGGTTACACCTAGGTGGAACAGTCAATGTGAGTTGTCGCATAATAAGCCTACTCCATAAGCAATCGAAAGTTTTAATCATTTGCATGAATTCCTATAATATTGAATTAATAAATGAATGGATGAAGGCCAGTTTGAATATGAATAGTAGCCTACCATGCTTCATCTAATTTCTGGCCGTCTCAGTTCTGATCTAATTTTCTTACATATTTAGAAATAGAATATGATTCGATTCAAACACACGCAAATTGGATTTGATGAGCTTCATACAGACGCATAATATACTCTTCTGGTGGGAAATAAATGAGTTAATAGATTGTTTGTATTTAAATGTATTTGCATTTTCTGTTTCAGGTTTTATCTTCCGTATTCAACTATGCAGAGTGCTGATAGTACTACCATAGAGAAACAATAGCATAAGTAGATATCCCATGGTATAGGGCGTATATGTCGCAACTTTTACTGTTATCTCAAGCTGATAGTCCACGTAGTTCTTTCCTGTGAATCTTTATGACGCTGGTAGTCTCTCATATTGTGCCGTTCATACACTCTTACCCGGTCAAAACAGTAAAAATCAACAATAATCGACAGTAATCGGCTTGAGATAACAGTAAAAGTTGCGACATAAACGCCCTATACCATGGGATATCTACTTACGCTATTGTTTCTCTATGGTACTACTGTAGAGTAGCTCTACCAAGGGGTTTCTCCCACAAATTGAACTAAAACCCCTCCCAAATCCTACTCTCTAGAAGAAGAAACCGCTTCCATTGACAATTTACTTGTATGATGAATGAAATGAATGAATGAATTTAGGATGAATGAAATCTTATGGAAATCTGAGTTGCATCTTCATGATATGATTTCTCCAAATTAATATCTCTACCAACGTTTTCAGGTTTCGACTTTCGAGAAAACAGAACACCCGTTCATTATTAGTGGATAAATGAATATGATGTGCAGGAATACATCAATAACCATTTCTGTGTCGCCATCAACTGATCAACTATGCTTATTGATCATTCTGTCTTTGGCTATCTTTTTCATCCGAATCAATGAATAATACAATCTTAAAGTAAAAGTTTTCTCTTATTCGAATGTAGAATTCCATTTGGTTGGTCATATTCCGATAAATGAGTAGAATTTAGAAAAATTAGAATTCAGTGGAGTAACATGATTTCCATGCGATGAACCATTCGGCAACATCCCAAATGAGCGAGAGATCACCAGTTAAGAAGTAATTGAGTAGATATTATCATCCAGTACCTGATCTCCAGAACCAAAGCCACATCAGGCCTCGTCCATTTATTAATTCGGCTTTGTTCACTGCTGACCACTGGCTTTATCCCCGAAAGGGTAAACAAATTGTGTAAGCTGAAGATACAGAGCTGGCTCTCTCATTTACATTGGAGTGGCATCGCATTGCTTGCGGATTTGACCTCCACAAAATTACTGAGCCAGCTTCGTCTGTGGTTTTGTTTAAGAGTATTTCTTTGAGGGGATGGACGAGAATGTAAGTTCGTTGGTGTGTTCCTTTTTGTGGTAGGTGGTTGGGGGGGTCGAGCACTCGCCTTAATTTCATTTCGAACGGGTTTCGTTTTAGCTAAAAGTAGACGGAAGAATGGAGGAGGAACATAAATAAGAAGGAAGAACGACTTGGATTGTTGCCTGAACTCCGGATGGGTTTTTGACGGTCTCGTACCCTGGTCGGTCGGGTCGTGGTCTGCTCTGCTTCCAGTTATGGATAGAGAACCCCGGCAACCACCACCCCACATCCTCCATCATCCCTTCTGCCATCGGCCAATACTTAATTAACAACTCTGAGTAAATGTTTGTGCTCGCCTGGATCCGGAATTAATCGAATTACTTATTACAGGGGGATGCACTGAGTAGGGGGGGGGGAGAAGAAGACAGGGCTTGGCAGATGGTGTCCCCCCTCACCACCAACGACCCAGAACTCTTATCGCAGTTACCCGCTCGATCGCCGTCCTTCACTCTCTCCTTCCCTCGTGCTCTCTTTCCTCCCGGCAATCCATCTCTGTCTCACCTTATCTCTTCAGGCACGAAGTTTATAATTGAATTGTTTTATTAATTTTATAGTAAAGCTGTTATTCGATCCTTGTTGTTCGAGGCGACGGCGATGCTTGTACAAGAGAATTCTCAACACGTTCCAAATCGTTTTGTGCAATAAATTTGTTTTCATTTTTAAGAGTTTTATTTTAATAGAGAATCAAACCCAGAAGAGAATGTGTATATGTTGAGGATGACCATTGATATGAGCATTTGTATATCTACTGAAAAATCATTTTATCTACCACAATTTTCACATAAAATCACATGACAGCGAGAAATGCTCTAGTGATGGATGAAAAGTCCTCAATCAGAAATGGAAACAATGAGAAATTAATGAGGCTATGAGGCATTCGATAGACTATGATCATAAATTACTCACTATATACTATAATTGAAGTCAACTCATAGTTTACCATATACCAAAGAGACTCAACTCTATTTAACGGTCGACAGCTTAGTTTATTATACTTTTATTTATAACAGACATACATGTATTCCTTTTATTGAGCTTCAATTTCCACTCCTAGTTGTGGATAAATCGATGAATCTTTGGGACAAATATTTTCAGTATATTTATTTGCCATAGTATTCAGATTCTTTTGGAATAGATTCATTGGCCCGGTTGCACAAAAGCCTGTTGGATTTTAATCACGATTAAATGACATGAAAAACAATCAGGGAAATCTTGTTTTTTCCGATTGGTTCTAGTGGCATGATTAAAATTAACAGGCCTTGCAGCGCAAGTGGACCATTGAGTATTCTTGATAGCATCGACAACAACATTCGAAGGTTAAACATGATGTTTTTCAAAATCACAAAAGAATAAGGTTATAGTAGAAGGACAGAAGGAGTCAAGTTCATGAGAACTTACATTAAAGATTAAAGCGATGGAGAAAAAGGAGAAGATGTATGAAAACTAAATCTAATGGATAATCTATAATATAATAAAAGGAAGGATCATCATGAACATGAACGGGATAGGAAAACACGAATGACGCATAATCGATTCCGAACTACTGAATTGATTAATTCTGCATATCGATTCTTAATTTACCGAGGATGGTTATAGGCCTATTTCAAATATTGAGATTTCAGTACTTCAAGTTTTCAGTTGGTCTAAATTCAATCTATTTGTGTCTTTAACAGACTTTTGCGGAGCACGGGTTACCTGCTAGTGAAAAATAAAGGAGGAATATTGGATCTGTGTACAGTAAAATGAATAAGTTAAGAGGACGTGTATATGAGCAGAAGTAGGATAACTATGATCTTCAACTTCATCTTGTGAGAAAGAACTTCACTATTCAACGATACTCGACAAGGTGTCATAGTTCATTGATTTCATAACAGCAAATAATAATTGATTAGAGATATTCCAGAGCTAGCGATAACCGATAAGAGAACATAGAAGACAGGTTTTTCATTAAATAAACAAACAAGACAAAAATTCTGGCATTTGAATTCTACTCGTTGTTTGCACAACGCGACACGCGAATGCATCGTGGGTGGACATTTTTCGAGAGCATTTTGTGGGTCTGTCACACGCCACAAAAAAGAGATAACCGGTGAGAGAGATAGAAAGAGAGAGAGAGTGAGACTGTTGGACTTTATAGCCGCTGGCGTCAGACGTGTTATCGGGAAGTGAGCTAATGTATTCATTCTCACACCCGACCCTATCTCTGGTATACTAGGCCGCAGCCCTCAGTCATCTAGGTTGCTGCTTTCTGGCAGTACGATAAGGTGTAGGTATAGGAACCCCCAGACCTCCCTCAACAAAAATACTCATCAAAACACAAAATTATTATTCTTGTTTTTCCAGATTTAACTTGTACAATAATGATAGTGACAACTGATGAGCGATGACATTAATAACAAATAACAAAACAATTATAATAGAATACAAAACAATAGATGACATTAATAACAAATAACAAAACAATTATAATAGAATACAAAAATGAGATACGTAAAATAGAACTGTAATCAGATTCTTAGGCCATATCTATCGGATTTATATGAATTGAGATATTGCAACTTAACTGTTTAGTTTTTTCATGATTTCCATAGCACCTAATTGGAGACCAATATTAGCTTTCTATTTTGACTTAATTTGACTATAGTTCTGTGATCAGTAGACCTCGCGCTCAGTGAGTTACATTGACCTGTTGTTGTTTTCTCAAAAAATTAATAAATAATTTATCAATTAAAAATGTCTAGAAAAAATTCTAAATAAACATAGAGCTTTCTGTCCTATATCGTACCGTGACGTGTCGTCCCGGAATGTGAGTGTGAGCGCTGTTATCAGGTCTGGCTGTAACTGTCTACAACGTTGATGGAAAGATACAATTTTCAAGATGTTCGATGTTTTTGAACGGGTAGTATTATAGTCAACTGTCTACTAACGTTATTGGAAATATACATTTTCAAGATGTTCGATTTTTTTGAACGGGTAGTATTATAGTCCACTAGACAGCTGATTTATGATTAATAATTCTATGGTCTGATTTTTACGGTAATATTGGCATATGAAGGAGGCTCCTTTTTCCTTTTATATTATCCTTGAAATGCAAAATTTCCAAAAACCTTGTATATACTTCGACGCGCAATTTAAAAAGGAACATACCTGCCATTTCATGAGAATCTATATTACCGCGTTTCGCCGTAAATGCGCAACATAAAAACATATTAACATTTAAACATTCAAACATTTAAACATTAAGAGAAATGCCAAACCGTCGACTTGAATCTTAGACCTCACTTCGCTCGGTCAATAAGAATATTGTCTGTGAAGGTAAAACCACTGGTTCGGCCTTCTGTATTGTTCGAGGATTAAATTAAAGTTTATTTTTACATAGAGGAACCATTTGAACACTTTCACACTAAACTAATTAGTGCGACTTTCTGCGTTGAAGTCTTCTTATTCCATGCACGTTGTGTAGCTGGATTGCTTCCGTTGACATGTTGATGAAGTCTTTTCTCATGTTTTCCTACAAATCTTTGGATTTCACTGATGACTTTCGCCACTCCCAGGTCGCGGTGCAGATCATAGTTACTGATGTACCGAGGAGCGTCTACACAAATCACGCGTACTTGAATCTGGTAGCGCTGGATGATTTCAACAAAGGATGGTCGGGTGCAGTCCCAGACTTTGGGTGATGAACAAGATGTTGTCAATTACAAATAATGTTATGACATGTGGAATTAGAATTAAATTTAAAATAAAATAAATTTGTGTGTCTAGTGTACTTCAAATATTGTACTATATTTTGTGAGAGGATTTTATACGTTGTAGTAAATGACAAGTCCAGTTTGTGAAATTATTGGGCATCTACTCATACGAAAAGGAATCTCATTAAAAAATTCAGTAATTAGCAAGATTGACATTAATAATAAGGCATTTGATAACATTTAATTGGGGAGAGATTTAATTATCTATTCAACTATTTAGTTTTCAAACTACTCAAATCTAATCAATAGATTTGCAAGAAAAACTTTCATATTCTGTGCTTTAACAAGTTTACCAGACAATCGTTTACTCCTATTGCTTGTACATTCATATATTGCTTGTTTTCAGTGGCGTAACGTTTCCAAACCGGGCCCCCCCGCAAAAAAAATTCCGGGCCCCTCTTCTAAAATCGTACCACATTTCTCCAGCCGCCTTCTCCCTTAATCCCAAGCATTAAACTCTAATGTGAACGTACATCTTCCATGAGTGAATTACATATAGCTTAGTTGAAAAAATAAAACTTGTTCTCGATTGAATTCTACAATATTCAAGTCAAGAATTATGTCTAAGCTACAATAAAATAGAATCCAACCTTTAGAGCTAGAACTAGAGTTAGTAAGGAGTATCTAGTCTAGAGATTTATGAATTATTAAAATAATAAAGATAATGATTTATAAAAACGTTTGATTTGATGTCTCTTACAAGCTAGCCTTCAAGTTCTGCAATCACTGCTTTCTGGGTACAGTAACACGATACGAGAGGAACTGAACCACCGAATGCAAATGGGAATTGCAAATGAAATAATGAATTGAGTAAGCTATATTATAGTATTTATATTTACGGCGCCCCTGCCCTATATGGTATATATGTTCAGGAATTCAATGAGGAAAATAGTTTCTTTCCTACAATAATTACTTAAAGATAGTAAATAAAGATAACGATCTACTTTACAACCATTCTGACAATCTTAGTTTGAATCAGAGAGAGAAGAAGTAAAACTTATCTATAAGTAAATGGTTCGAATAGTCTCAGCCTGGATTGTCTCACCGGATGTATAAATTTTAATGATTTGTAAACAATCAACATTCCTAATTTTCCAATAAGCTCACTACCAGCACACAATAAATTATTGAAGCTCTGTCAATAGAACTATAATTATTATTACGTGTAGATTTGAACAATGATTTTTTTCTTTCTTGCCTTATTCATTATTTTCTACTTGTATTCTCTTGATATTAATTTATAACCAGACTGATAACATTGTTCTATTGCATATTTATTCTTACCAAATGAATGAAACCTGTCATTTTTCACAATAAAACTTCTGCTTTTTTATCAAAAGTTTATATATGATTATTTAATTTTTCTTTTTAAAGTATGCAATATAATTATCATTTCGGGCCCTAGCCCGGGCCCCCCAGACCAGGTAATTTTATTTTTCAGAAAACCTATATTAGCCTACATATTATCCGGGCCCTAGCCCGAGCCCCCCTGCACCGCGGGGGCAGCGGGGGTGTACGTTACGCCACTGCTTGTTTTGATCATCATAATAGCCAAATTTTGACCATATTAGCCTAGTAACTTTGAATGTATAATTTGTTTCAAATATCCATCAAATAGCTAGAGGGATTTCGAAATATTTGTATACTATTTCATTAAAATGAATAGATTGAAATTGAAATAACTGTATGAATCTATCTCTGGTTCGAAAGTCGACATGATTGTTGATAGACGAGATTCACAAATCACGACTGTTTTCATGCTACATACGAATTGGTATATCAAGTTGGATGCCTTGAAATTCGGCCGGAGAGCAGGCATCACGCAGCGAGGGTGGAATGATTTTGAAAGCACCAAGACCGACATGAATGCGATGTTGACGTGAAGAGGGATGTACTGAGAGGGAACAGGGGAGGATTTCAGGAGGGAAAACAGGAGGAAAATTCTCCCTACTTGCAGAAGTTGCAGTTCGTCGTGGAAAGCACCACGCGTTGTCATGGCAACCAAGTCACGTGACCTCTCCTGTCAATGCTTTTTGCTTTGCTCACACACGCACCTTCGAATAAGAGAAAACGGCAAGAAGAAGTCTGTCGATTTATTGTAGAAAATAAGAAACAATGGCGATAAGTAACACGAAATCAAGATGTACGGTGCATAGCAAACATACAGTGGATAATGATAATATAGATCTATGTCAAATATAAATGAGCATGATTCAACATTGTAAAATTATTATTGTTAATTATTATAGACTGTTCGTGATTTGTGAGGAAACAGTATTTGATTCAGATCTATGAGATTCCGTATATTTCTAATGCAAGATAAGCCTATAATTTATATTATATACCTTTAGGTATAGATTTAAATAAATAATATATAAATTGGTATATGTATATTTAGATATAAGCCTATACTTAGTATCGATACTTCGATAATATCTCCAATATTGTAATGTTTCTGATCTAATAAAAGAATAAATATATATTTAGTATTATTATTAACTTTATTAGTATTAACTATATTTAGTATTAATACTAAAATTGATACTTCGATGATATTTCCAATGTTTCCGACCTGATAAAAAAATAAATATACTGTAGCAATTGAATAATTTATATTCAAATATTGTAATGTTGCTGATCTAATAGAAGAATAAATGTACTGTATAGCAATTGAGCAATTTACATTCAAATGAACCACAATAATTGATCGCCTATCAATTAATCAAACATGCTACACTTCCCACCTTATGACCAATTTCGGAATTTAACCGTTATTCCAAGAGAAAAATGATTTGATAGCGTATGATATAATAATAATAATCGTCCTTGAACAAGTATCACACTTCAAGTTTTTGGATTGTGATATAACCTATGAAATGGACCAAGACTTGAATGTGAAATTCAATAGATTCCAATCCATTTGTGGAATAATAAATAGGACTTTGAGAAACAGAGCCAGGAGAGGGGCAAAACTCAAATTCTATAAGGTTATGGCTATTCCAACGCTCTTATATGGCTCTGAATCTTGGATACCTCAGAAGAAAGAATGGAGTAGGTTACAGGCTACCGAAATGAGGTTTTTAAGAGCAGTAAAAGGGTGCACAAGGGAACATAGGCTTCATAATGTCGATATAAGAAGCTAGCTCAACATAATCTCCATATGGCAGAAGATTGAAGAAAATCGGCAAAATTGGAAAGATCATGTTGAAAGGATGGAGAACGACAGGATTCCCAGGGCAGTCATGTTGTATAACCCGGTTGGGAGGAGAAGTGTGGGCAGACCCCGTAAAAGATGGATGTGATGGTGAGTTTGAAGCCGGAACAGGCAAATTGCCTAATCCTTGTAGGAAGACGTCGACGACGATATTCGTAGTTTTCATTACCTTCAAGCTTTGTATCAAACTTGACTTTATAATTCACAAGATTTAATGCACTCCTACAAACAGGAAATAAATCAAAACTGGTCTCTATCAAGTCAATCAAGGTACTTCAGCCTTTGTGATCAAAAATACATTCATGGCCACAATAGTACTATTATGCATGGTAATTATAGTGGTAATGAGTAATAATAGCCGCAATGTGTTAAACTGATGAAAATCATTTAACCTTAATAAAACATTCACTGATAAACATTAAAAACAAAAGACTGGACCATTCACGGTGTCTAGCTAATATTTGCATTGGCAAATTGAGACCATTTATCGAAAATATTGTCGACCAGCGTATTATGCTAATAATTGTTGCTGGTAACAACTTCATAATTTATACAAACATCAATGCACAAATGAATGATGCTTGCAGCAAACAGTAAACACTGACAACTAGGTAAACACTTTTTTTGCCAATATTCGGCTGCGATAATAATAATGAAAATCGCAGCCCGAGTTAATTACGATTAGTTTGAAAATTAATTTATTCTCCTGAAATCACAGTTTGGAAAATGCCATGCAAAGAGCTCCTGTGTTGCAGTGAATGTAAACAGTGAACGCCACCTTTAATAAGTAGTGTGTGTATCCACGTTCACACACACATGCTCAGCCTATTCATATTTATAGCCTTCTGTAGCCATGGCTCACCCCACCTCCTGTTTAATTTGTACTAAAACGAGCAATTTATAAATATTTGCCTCACGGCGAAAAATGTCAACATTAAATTGTGCAAACAGAAGCCTCTTGTATTTAATATCAGTAGTAAATCCTATATACTTTATTCTCGGGGAGGAAGTTTATTAAGTACTTGCCGGTGAGTGGTGAATGTATACATACCGGTTTAGTTGTGTGTGTTAGTTGTTAGTGCATTGTGTGTGTTTGTGTGAGTGTCCTTGAAGTAATGATGTCATCACCCAGAAACATTACTTGCGGATGAAACGCATCCGCCCATTGTTATGTTGGAAAATATTTTTTTAATAGGAAAACACGACCACCCCCTCTCATCATTCAACCCCACCCCCCACCCAAGCAAAGTGGAGGCCGTGACTCCAAGCTCTATGCAGCTCAGCTCCATTTGGAGACGACAAATATTGGTGTTTGCCAAAGAAAACGTTCGCCACACAACGGTAGTAGATAAGCTTCTCTGACTGCAGTTCACGAGCTCTCCCTCCCTACTCCAACATCATCTTTCAAGAGACCAGCCCCCCCCCCTCATGCCATCATTCCTAGCCCATCATCCTAAATCGCAGCATTCACTCATCTACTACAAACCCATGCCTTCCTCAATCAGTCTAAACGTGGATGATACTGTGCTTAGGCCTAGACTTCAAATATTGATGTTAGTAATTAGGATGGCGTATTGTTCTGGCTAAAGATATCGTTTATTGCTGACTTTCCGGGAAACCTTTTCATCGTTGGCAAAGAAGAAAATACTTTACAAAGGTGTAACATGAGTGAATGAGTTACATATTGGTAATGTATCACATATTGGTACGTGAGTGTTAAGTGGATAAGGAAAATACAGTACAATATCAATTTGAGAATCCTGTTTATCTTTTGTTATGGTGAGAACTACAAGGATAAGGAAATGAGTTACTAGTGAATAAGGAAAATACAACACAATACTGTTCATTCATTTTCTTTCTGTACTTGTTGAAGCTGTGGAATTCGAAGAGCAATATTGAACTTCGAAAAATTCGGCTGTTTTCCTGGCTTTGATCAGCTTCACTTAACTCATCTTAAAAGCCTATTTTTTAAAATTCAATTTAATTTCTGCCACGTTTTTCACCATTAAAAAGCTTTTTCAAATCTTTTGTATTATCAGTAAGTTGTATTTTAGTAAATTTATTGTATGTCCCAGTCTCTAGCATAATGGAATTAATGGTATTAAGGAAATAAACCCCATTGTCAAATATTTTTGAGAAGATATAGTATTTTTTGTGAACCGCGAATATGAAGAAAAAACTATTTTCAGTGTAGATCTATGGATATTTTGAAGCTGTTAGCACTACTACACTCACTCACTCACACACTCGTCAAGTTTAAGGTGCGTACAGATATACGCGCCGCGAACATGAGCAATTCACTTTTAATCAGCTGACTATATCTGTATTTTTACAGAAACGGTAAGATACAGATATAAAAAGCTTGGCATCAGCTGATTGATGACTATATCTGTATTTTTACAGAAACGGTAAGATACAGATATAAAAAGCTTGGCATCAGCTGATTAAAAGTGAATTGCTCATGTTCGCGGCGCGTGAATCTGTACGCACCTATAGATTCTCCTGGTGAGATGATAATGTCGTATAAAATAAAACATCATTAGAAGCTACAAGAAACTAGGCCATTAAGACATACATCAAGACATAAAATTAAAATTCAAAATGATTTACTTCATCCTCTCTACTTACACTTCCACACTATAACCGATGGTATGGATCCCACTAACAGTAGAGACTAGAACCAAAAAGAGATAAGGATAGAACTGAGTGTAAAATATGTACGGTACAGAGGGCACCGTGAACTATCCGTCATGATAAAAATAATATAATTTATTATTCAAGAAGATACCGGTTGTAACGCGGCCAGGAGATTAACCAACTCACTGACAAACCTCAAATAGCATCAAGAATTCTAAATTATACAAACATCTCAACATAACAAACCCACAGAAAAAAGATATGTGAAAAAAGAGAAGGAAGGCCGAGGATGAGATGGGTACGAGAAAAAGATGGACCTTCATTGTGAAAAGTGTTGTACGGTACAGAGGGCGCCATGAACTATCCGTAACGATAAGAATAATTTATATTATTCAAGACTTTTAAATTCTACGATTATACCATGAAAGTCCTCATTATGGATGTTACATTTTACTTTTATTGTGAAGAGAATAAAATTGTCACAGTCACACTGGAACTTTATTCAGAAAAGAATTGTACGTGGAGAGATGCTGTTGCACAAAGTATGCTGGAAGTCAGAGATCAATCAATCACGCTAATTGAGTGACTAAAACCAACAGCTAGCTATACAATTCGGCAAAGACCAGTCAGTCGGTCGCTGATTAAACTTGATTCCCCGATGTTTTCAGTCGATCGACGTCAAATAGTGTGCAGCTACAAACTGAGCCGAGTGCAGATTAGCGTCTGACAATTTCGAATCGAGTTGTTATTCTCGGCCTGGCAAAGGTCTTCCGGGTCTCGGACTGAGCCTGCTACAGCCTGAAGCTCTGTAGCTGCACTGTTTGTCCAGCGTCAAAATATTGCTCTGAAAATAGTTAATCATAGAGAAAACATTCAAGATTCAATCTTGAGTGGGCCTAATGTTTTCTCTATATGGTTTGATATTGAAGAAAAATTATCTAAAAGTTTTAATAATGAATTACGGAAAAATTACTAGGAATTTTTCAGTCAAGGCTGAGTTTCACCAGTAGGCTTACCTTAAACTTTAGATCTCTGCTGTATTTTCCTATCATTATTGTTGATTGTATTGCATTAAGAAGTGGAATTCGATAATAAAAAAGAAACAATTATTACTCTACCTCACTTTTAAATATTGATACAATTATTGTACTTTGATTTCAAATTCGATTCTTCACTTTTAAATACTTGTGATACGTACCTTTCTGACAATGGACAATGCAGCCAACATTATATTGTTGAGGCTATGGAGATATCATCGTATTCTATTGTTTGATATCAAAAACACAATAATAAAATATTAAATTATGAAACAGTAATTTATAAAATATATTATAGACATGATAACGCAATTCACGATACATAATTATTTAGATTATTACAGTCGTTATGAGATTATCTCTATGATTTTTGTGAGATCGGACACGATCAGCTGTTATTCAAGGTCATTTCACAGCCCTAGGGCCGTAAAGTTTTACCGGCCTGGTCGGAAAACAATCACTTTCGGGCCTCCATATGACGCACGTAAACCATTAGCTCATTACATCCAAGTGTGGCGAAAAAGCTTTTCCAAATCTATTGTATTATCAGTAAATTGTATTTTAGTAAATTTATTGTATGTCCCAGTCTCTAGCATAATGGAATTAAACCCCATTGTCGAATATTTCTTGAAAAGATGGAAATGAACCCCGAAAATGAAGAAAACACTTTTTTCAGTGTGGATCGACGGATATTTTGAAGCTGTTAGCAATACCTACAAGTAATAGTAATAGTAGGTATTGACTACACTCACTCACTCACTCACACACTCGTCAAGTTTAAATTCTCCTGGTGAGATGATAATGTCGTATAAAATAAATCATCATTGGAAGCTACAAGGAACTAGGCCATTAAGACATAAATCAAGACATAAAATGAAAATTCAAAATGATTTACTTCATCTTCTCCACTATCACTTCCACACTATAACCAAGAATACAAATACAGCATTCTGTGCTATAACCGATTATGCGGAACCCTCTAACAGTAGAGATTAGAACCAAAAAGAGATAAGGATAGAACTGAGTGTAAAATATGTACGGTACAGAGGGCACCATGAACTATCTGTCATGATAAGAAAGAATTGGCCGAGAAAGACAGGGAGGGGTACCGGAACAGATTATTTGAAAAAAACGAATACTTGAAGTCGAAATGATGAGCTGATGATTACGAACCCATCCCATAAAAATTCTTATGATGGACCTTCATTGTGAAAAGTGTTATACGATAAAGAAGGGGTCGTGAACTATACAAATAAACAATAAGAATAATTTATATTATTCAAGACTAATAATTTCTACAAAATTATTCTTCTTACCATTAAACTATTTAAAAATCATATTAAATTATTCATACTATAAGCATTCTCATTTAGGATGTCACAATGGACCTGGATTGTGAACAGAATTGTCACAGTCACAATGGAACTTTATTGAGAAAAGAATTGTACGTGGAGAGATGCTGTTGCACAAAGTATGCTGGAAGTCAGAGATCAATCAATCACGCTAATTGAGTGACCAAAACCAACAGCTGCAATTCGGCAAAGACCAGTCAGTCGGTCGCTGATTAAACTTGATTCCCCGATGTTTTCAGTCGATCGACGTCAAATAGTGTGCAGCTACAAACTGAGCCGAGTGCAGATTAGCGTCTGACAATTTCGAATCGAGTTGTTATTCTCGGCCTGGCAAAGGTCTTCCGGGTCTCGGACTGAGCCTGCTACAGCCTGAAGCTCTGTAGATGCACTGTTTGTCCAGCGTCAATAGATTAGCCGAATGCAAAGCACAACTGGGAAATTAATGTGTGCAGTCATTTGCTCTTCCTCTAATGAGTTCTCTGAGCGGTGACTAGTGCAGAGTGCACCGTTGCAACGATTCACCTCAGGCCGTCTCACTTGCTAACCTTTGTTAGAAGCTTTTCTATCCTTGTTACAACGGGATCTAACAAACCTGCAATCACTGACTTCGTTGGGTACAGAGGCATGTTGAAGGGTTTGTTATTGAAGTCCCTGCTCCAGAATGTTATTTCCGTTTGTTGAATAATTAGAAACAATGGATGTAGCATTGTGTAGCATATGTTTTATTGGTGTAGCGTCAAATTAATGAAAATTTTATTTTATTTTTGCATAAAAAATATGAAAAAACAAGAACGTAATCAAATCATCTGCTTCACTGGAAAAAACGCCAAAAGATACGCCCGAAATTAGAGGTTTTTTGCGTTTTCTCAGTTCTTTCATCAAGTAATAGACAGGAAATGTTCAAATTTGGTACAGAGGTTTAGCTAGGGTCTAAAAATTTTGTGATGAGGAGACTTTAATATTTCATCAAAGCCCAAAATTAGCGTTTTTCCAACGTTTTTCTCAGCTTTTCTGCGTTTTCTCAGTACTTTGACTTTCTGATGGAATGACGCATGCTCAAATGAAAAAATGCAGGCGAGCGAAGCGAGCTCGCTGATCTCATTGTTGGACGATCCAGCCGGAGGTCCAGATAGACGGATATGGCGAGCGAAGAGAGCCTGACGGCAAGTAAAATAATATAAATCTCAGTACCTTTTTAAATTATTCTGTCACAACATGTTTCGGACATTAAAGCCATTTTCTTGAAATTTTATATTAAAAGTAGTATTTGTATCAATAGTAGCCCTAAAGAAAAAAGGCAATTCTAGATAAATTTACATGATTTGAAAATCAACATCAATAATAATTTCTCTGGATGTTGGACGACACATCCAGAGGAGTTTATTCATAAATTCATATATTACATATTTTTTTCATATATTTTCAATAATATAACAATATTCAGTGTTTACAAAAATGATACCTCACTATATAATATATGTGTCGAGGTTATCATCAAATTAATACTAATTTATGCTACAACAGATAATACAAAAATTCAAAAAATCTAAAACTATATCTATTACCCTAAGCATCACCTAGTACAAAGATACTAAACCGAGGTACTATTTTCTACATATAAATCGTGGGGTCCCATCTGACCGAATCCCAAAAGGTCGAAGAGTTTATATTCCCATATAGTCGAATCTCATCTAGCCGATGAGATTCGATCAATTGCGACAAACTACAACATTTTTCTATCAAATGGGATTCGACTGCTTGAGAATCGGTCAGATGGGAAAATCAAATTTTCGACCTTTTGCGACAGCTGAGATTTTCGGCCAATGAGATTACTATTAAAACTTTTCGATCATTTGGGATTCGACCATTTGGAAAGTACAATTTCAATTCTACCATTGGGATTCTTCAATTTTCGATCTTTTGCAACAAAATAATAATTTCGGCCAAATGGGAATCGGTCATTTGACATGCCACTAAACTTGAACTTTCCCAATGGTCGAATCCCAATGTCGAAAAGTTTTAATAGTAATCCCATTTGGCCGAAAATCTCAACTGTCGCAAAAGGTCGAAGATTTCATTTTCCCATCTGACCGATTCTCAACAGTCGAATCCCATTTGATAGAAAAATGTTGTAGTTCGTCGCAAATGATCGAATCTCATCGGCTAGATAGGATTCGACCATATGGGAAAGTATACTTTCGACCTTTTGGGATTCGACTATTTGCGACAAACTACAAAACTTCTTCTACCTAATAGGATTCGACCATTTGCGACAAACTACAACATTTTTCTCTATCAAATGGGATTCGACTGTTTGAGAATCGGTCAGATGGGAAAATCAAATTTTCGACCTTTTGCGACAGCTGAGATTTTCGGCCAAATGGATTACTATTAAAACTTTTCGATCATTTGGGATTCGCCATTTGGGAAAGTTCAAGTTTTACTGGCATGTCAAATGACCGATTCCCATTTGGCCGAAATTATTATTTTGTCGCAAAATATCGAAATTGAAGATTCCCAAATGGTAGAATTGAAACTTGTACTTTCCCAAATGGTCGAATCCCAAATGATCGAAAAGTTTTATAGTAATCTCATTTGGCCGAAAATCTCAGCTGTCGCAAAAGGTCGAAAATTTGATTTTCCCATCTGACCGATTCTCAAAAAGTCAAATCCCATTTGATAGAAAAATGTAGCAGCTCGTCGCAAATGGTCGAATCCTATTAGGTAGAAGAGTTTTGTTTTCCCATATGGTCGAATCTCATCTAGCCGATGAGATTCGATCATTTGCGACAAACTAAAATATTTTTCTACCAAATGGGATTCGACTGTTTGAGAATCGGTCAGATGGGAAAATCAAATTTTCGACCTTTTGCGACAGTTGATATTTTCGGCCAAATGAGATTACTATTAAAACTTTTCGATCATTTGGGATTCGACCATTTGGGAAAATACAAGTTTCAATTCTACCTTTGCATTCTCCAATTTTCGATCTTTTGCGACGAAAAATATGATTTTCCCAACTGACCGATTCCTAAATGGTCGATTCCTATTTGGTAGAAAGGTTTTATAGTTTGTCGCGAATGATCAGATCGAAATCGGGATCTACTGATTGCGCTCACAATGTGTTGAATTGCGCCCAACTGAATGTAGAAGCCCGTAGCACTGACTAGAGGAAACTCTGACGGCTAGATTCGTAGTTCAGCCGCAGCAGGCCTTTGCTCCCGGCATCCTTCAGTCTCCCTTCTCGCTTTAGGGGTTGAATTTTCTGGCGCTCTCTAAAAGTTGTTGAGTAGTTATATTTGAATACTGAAAATTTATAAATTAAAAATTTTATTATAGATATTTTACAAGTAGGCTACTGTAGTCATTTTTAATGAGAATTTTGTTATGAAAATACTTAAATTCTGAATAAGACTATGAAAAATTTTAAATTTAAATCAAATAATCAAAAATTTTAAATTTAATAAGTTTATAGGTCCTTATCATTAATAAAAAAAATTAAATTGTAATATCTTTTAGTAGAAATGTGTCTATTCTCCACTTGTGGAATGAAGTAATATATTTATTACTAGCTGGCCCGGCGAACTTCGTACCGCCAAATAGTTGATGCATCTCATGACAAACTTTAGCTGGATGCACACCTCAAAATCCGTACAAAACCATACAAACAATCCTCAAATCCAGACCAACCTATAATTTTTATTGACCAAATAATCAGTTCAGCATACTCTTCCATGTGAGTGTACGATAAAATCATAACTGACAGATTAATTGATCACGCATATCATTAGCATTATAATCGACGTTTCAATCACGCATATCACGCATTCAATCACGCATTTAAACATTTGAACATTAATCATTTAATATTTAAACATTAAGAGAAATGCCAAACCGTCGACTTGAATCTTAGACCTCACTTCGCACGATCAATAAAAGAATAATCCACTACTTCATGTAGGGAATTAGAACTGTGTGTTTGAACTCAATGAGGCATTGCAGTACATGTCTGTGCTACTATGAAACTCAAAACAGCTGTTATGTTTTCTCAATAAAGACATCTCTCAGCTTTTATTTTTAATCGCTAAATCAATATTCAATCTATCTTCTTCTCTTCTTCTCCATCTTCTTCTTATTATTATTTCTCTTCATCTTCTTCTTCTTCAGCTCCTCCTCCTCCTCCTCCTCCTCCTTCTACTCCTCCTCCTCTTCCCTCCTCATCCTCTTTCTAAGTCCCAACATACTGAAATCACACAACAGCCCAAACTACGGAGCCTAAAAACTTTAATTTTTGCACAACTTGTTATGGTAGCCTCAAGACATCCACTAAGAAAGGATTTTTTCCAATTTTCCCCCCCTGAGGAAGCTGGGCCCCCCCCAAAAATGTTACCACACCCACACACACACACACACACACACACACACACACACACACACCACACACACACACACACACACACACACAACACCACACACACACACACACACACACAACACACACACACACACACCCACACACACACCACACCACCACACACACACACACACACCACACACACACACCCACACACAACACACACACACACACACACACACACACACACACACACACACACACACACACACACACACACACACACACACACACACACACACACAACCACACACACACACACACACACACACACACACACACACACACACACACACACACACACACACCACACACACACACACACACACACACACACACACACACACACACACACACACACACACACACGCGCGCGCGCGCGCGCGCGCGCAGTTCCTGAGATAATATCTCATGATTATTATACGTGTACAGAAAATTGTGAGAAACCTAGTATATCATCATTGTATTATTGAATTCTCTTCAGCTTGATCGATTTTAAAGCTACATTGAACTCAAAAAATAAGCGACTTGACACAATCATTGTACAATGGTGAGTATGCAATACATTGATTTCCATGATCAATGTACAGAGCTGAAGAGAATGTACAATGTACATTCTGAAGAATAATTAACATCTGGAGTGATCCGTGGTCTAGTGGATAAAGTGCCACTCATATTATTTAGAGATCCGTCAGTAGGGAACTAACTCGGGATAAATAAGTAATGTCAATAGGTTTTCAATTTTCGATAGGTTTAATTCTCTTAATCTTCAATAGGTTTTCAATACTCTTCAATAATTGAGAAAGCTCATTATGATTAGAAAAGAGAGCCAAACTCCAGCGCAATTTGAATGAGATTTGAGTCTTTCACATTCCGTATTTTGTAAATGAGAACTACTCCCACTATAGATGAAGTTCACGTATGTTAATTTCTATCAAGTAACACAAGTTTGAAAATATTCTCAACTTCCTTTTTTTTGGTCAATGAATGTGATATAAATGAAATGCAATTTCTAAGAGATTTCTTCAATTTCTTTTGTGGAGGGTAAATTCTCCTAATTTCAGAAAACTTTCCTGGGCAAGTTTTCTTGTTCCTCGAGAATTATTAAACTCTCGTTTTTATAAGTTTAATCACAATTGAAAGTTCATAATTTTACATAGTATGATCTATCAATACTGAGGGTTCCTCTTTTGTAATTCTCCCCATGTTTTCTTTCTCATACATAATTATTATCTATTTTAACTGAATACTCTCAGTAATACAACTTTATTACAATCATGTGAAACATCTGAAACTGTGGAAATTCCATATACATTCCTTACAGCTTATACAACAATATTGTGTCAGTGTTTTTATAATTTGAGAACTTTTATATTGAAATGTACAGTGAACCATATCAAAAGTGAACTTAGCTAAATCCCGAGCTCGGAAACCGGCCCTTAAATAGAGAATTCTTTCAAATTTGAAGCTTTCAATCTGACTTGAAATGTAGACAATTCTACCTCTCACAAGTTCAATTATTGTTTTATACATTATATCAATCTCCAACTGCATTAATCAGCTTTAGAATTCAAGCAAGTTTGAAATAACTCTTATCGATGACAGAATAATGATATTATTGAGAGTTCACTTGAAAAGTTAACATGGAATAAATTTCGTCAATTCTATGAATTTCAAAACAAACTTCTCAATTTGAACATAGCCTACAACTAATCCGAATAAAAAGGGAGATAGCATATAGTATAGGCTACTCAAGAAATGATCCCTTACTATAATAGACAACTCCTGATAGATCACACTCTTATTATATCAAGTTCTACAATATCATAATACAGTGTGAAGTTTTCTTGTTCCTCGAGAATTATTGAAGAGTCTCGTTTTTATTATTTTGATTACAATTGAATGTTAATTCATTATTTTACATAGTATGAACTCATAATACAAAGCATTCCTCTTCTGTCAACTCTCCCCTATGTTTTCCCTTTTGAACATAATTATTATTTTTTTTAAGTGAATACTTTCAGTAATATAACTTTATTACAATCAAGTGAAAAATCTGAAACTGTGGAAATGCCATACTCATTCCTTACAGCTTATACAATAATATATTGTGTCAGTGTTTCAATAATTTGAAAACTCTTATATTGAAATGAACAAAGAACCATATCAAAAGTCCCTCTAAAATTATTCTAAATACAATCTAAAATAGCCATGTTGCTTCAAATTGTAGAGAGTTCTAGCTTCTCTTCCTTAGTTTTGCTGTGAACATCACGGGAGAGGTACGAGGTTTTTGAATCATTCTTATGTTTTTGAATAATAACACGTGGTGTGGAGAGTGCAGGGAATCCATAATATAGATCTCGCAGAAGAAGGTACCACCGAATCAACTTATATTAGTAGACAGAAGGTTGATCACTCACAGGTGTGAGATTCAAAGTGGTGGGGGGAACGCCAGCGTGACGTCACGTGTAGTAAATAAGTAACAACACTGAGCATACAGTTTATTCATTGTAGCTTCAAATACATCGTCGTTCAACACCCTTACAATTCAGATAGAACATTGAAATTCTCTGTACTTATAGCGAATGAATCACCGATTCTAATGATGTAGATTAATATACATGAATTTGAAGTAGAGATGTCAATCCCGGGATCCCGGGATCCCGAATCCCGGGATCCCGGTCCATTTTTAATACCTAACAATCCCGGGATTTTTCAGCGTCAATCCCGGGATTTTCGGGATTGTAAACCTGAAATTGTGATCATATTTTTCCAAAAAACAATTCATATTGAATTCATTTACGGTGATGAATATGAGTTTTTATAACTAATTATTGTTCTAAGTGTTTGACTAATCCATTCTACAGGCACAGCCTACAGTTTCATATACATAATATTGACTGTATACTGTACTCTTTATTGGCTTAATAGAATTCGCATTATCAGTTCGCATAATTGGCAGAATGGTTGTTATGTCTCTAAACTTGTTTACACAGCACCATAATTACCAGTCTAGACGGTGCAATATTTGCAATAGTGCTGATGGCATTTCCTTGAAATGCATTCCGAATTTTGAAAAGACTTCAGAAATCAGAAATAAAAAGCACTAAACGATTCACTCTCTGTCTAATTATTCCTCTTCTCTTTCTCTATTATAAGTAGAATATTAGTTCAAGTAAATATTTTAGTTTGCTCTTCGAAATTTCATTTAGTAGTGTAGTGGTTCAGCTTTCGCGTTGTTTGGTCGTTATGGCGTTATGGTTTGGTTGTATGGCGTTATGGTCTTACAAAAAGTGTTCTATTTTACTATTAATATTATTAATTCAAGTGATATTAATTCACTTTACAGTATTTGACGTAATTAAAGTGTGAGCTCTATCCCGTCCTGATGTAGGATAGAAATGCTCTTGTTCTACATAAAAAAGACTCTGATGATTTCTTGCTTTCCTCAGTTCTCACTATCATCTAGGATACAGCAAATTTAAGGTAGGACATGGAATAAACAGTTACTCCTAATCTTGAAAACATTTATAGAAATAGAATGTTCAATTTTATATTATTCCCAAGTATTTTTTTTTTCATTTTAATGATAGCCTCTCCCTCTTTAATCGGACCTTTTTCATCTACACACACTGTTACTGAACATGTAATTGAGGAGGAACAATTGGTAAAAAATGAATTAAACTGATTTTTGCCAATCCCGGGATCAGTCCCGGGATCCCGGGATTGATATAGGATAATCCCGAAATACCGGGATTGGAAATCAGTCCCGGGATTGACATCCCTAATTTGAAGTCAATTCAAATTGTATGAATAAAATAAAGTTGGAAGTTTTCCAAATTTCAAAAACGTGATATGAAGAAGTTAATAAGCTAGAAAATTCTCAATTTTTTGGGTAGGCAAGTTTTGTTAGCGAGAAAGTTGAATTTTGTATTCACTTGCATGAATGTACAAACTGAATGTATTTCTTCTTATTTCTTCGCTCCTCACTAGCAATTTTCATTCTCTAGTTCATGTAACTGGGTCTAATAAAAGTTCTTGTCCGCGCAAATTTTCGTAAGATTCTATCATTAACTTCTGGGAATGATTTTTTTTAAATATTACATATTTTCCAATCACTTGTTTCGTGTTTGAGACCGTATTTCCGTGAATTTTCATAGATATGTCATTCGCTTGTTGAATGATCCTTGAATTCATCAGTAGGACATGTTAAACCTCCTCTACTCAAGGCTTCAATCCAATTACTGTTCGAGTACATTGCTTCTTTGTACTAAGAATCAGCATCTTTATGAATTACATATCTCGCAACATATTTCAGGGCTTCTTCTTCTTGTGTGTTCAACAAGGTCCTTCATAATTCTATTCAAAACTGCAGCTTAAATCGTATCTAGTTTCTTCTTCTGCTTCTTGGAAAGGAATTTTTAAAGCATTGTACTAGTCAGAAAATTTTATCCATCTTCTTCTACATCACTTCCAGTGGAAATAGAGGGAAGATTTGCCTCAATAATCAAACTTTTCAATCTATTTTGAATTCCACTGGTGTTGGATGAGAGTATTGGTTTCCAATCCCCCTTATTCTTGAGAAGAAATTCTCCAACACATCATGATTCAGCTTATGGGTAAGGATGAATTCCAACCATATGACTTTTGTAGATAATTGAAGATCCCTTCATAGATGATATTGTCATCAATATCCCTTTTTGGAATGGCATTGATGATTTTTTACTTCCCATCCTTATTACAAAAATCAATTTTTCCATTCGATTCAATATGCATTCTTGCTCAGTCAACTCAACACCAGATGCACTATGCCACTGTTTTCTTCGATCATTCACAAATCTAGAAATCATCATATCAAAAAACTTATCAACCAATTCAAAAAAATCACTCCATTCAGGATTTTTTTAATGTTTCAATTTGAGGAGAGTTGCTGAATGGTGTGAAAATGATTGAACCGCCAAGCTGACCTTCTATCTCATATTTCCACAAACTTCCAAATGTAAATTCGTAAATTTTGGAGCTGGCTTCAGTCTATCTCCTTCTATGATGCTCTTGATATTATTTTTCTCCAACACTTGACCTTTGGGAAAATTTATTCCATGATCAAGGAAGTTGTTCCTGAGCAATTTCAGGAGATGTAACACATAATTAAATACCAATATATGATGAGAGGTGATTGATGGGTGATTGAAGAATGATTTTGCAATTGTCACATTCAATGAATTCCATAGACTTTGGTTCCCTCCGCCCATGTCATTCACTACACTAACAACTTTGAAGTCCGATTTTTGTAGTTCAGAAATAAATTCAAAAAGAATATATTTTGTCATTTTTTGATCAAATGCAAAATATATTATTTGCTTCCATTTCCTACATAGACTATGCTACTGTTAAAGATTCTAAAATGTTTTGGGAGATAGTACGCAAACTGAAAGGAATTCAGTCAAAAAAAATCCTAATATTAGTGCAGATGAGTGGATATATCATTTTAAACGGTTATACACACCTGAAAGATCAAGTGGACCAATAATGTATGCTGAACCACTTATCAATAGTGATGCGCTTGATAGGATAACTAGTTATGATGAGATAGATATATCCCTGAAAAGGCTTAAAAACGGAAAAGCGCCAGGAGAGGATAGGATCCCTCCTGAATTTTACAAAAAAGCACCATTAGAATTCATGGAGTTGTTGTATGTATTTTTCAACAGAACTTATGATGAGTGTACGTCCCCTGAGTCTTTTAATAAATCAATAATATTTCCCTTACATAAAAAAGGGGACACCAAGAATCCTAATAACTATAGAGCCATATCGTTCACAAAATCCGTTTATAAAGTATTTGAATACTATTATAGGAATACTATTAAAAAGATTGGAGGATTGGGTTAGAATGAGAAAAATTATCTCCGAGAATCAGGCGGGTTTTAGAGTAGGGTATTCTGCCGTAGATAACATTTTTGTCCTGCATAGCTTGATAAAATATTTCATTACTGTACAGCGTAAAAAAATATACTGTTTTTTCATTGACTTCCAAGCTGCTTATGACTTTATAGACAGAGAAGCACTGTTCTATAGACTTCTTGAGATAGGAATCTCCAGTAAATTCGTAGGAATGATTAGAGCTTTATATAGAAACGCGTCCTCCTCTGTATGGTGTGAAAACGGGTGTAATAAATAGAGACCATTGAAGAGCTAGTATAATGACTTTTATTGACTAAAATAAACTGAGATAAAATAACAAACTTTCTGATGATTTAGAATAATTCAAACAACTGATTTATGACATATGATTATCATATCATTCTTCCCTCCCAGTGGTGGAACCCACGGTATATTGAAGAAGACGGTAGGTGTCACGCGCATGTTTGTGCTAAATTTCCGGTGTCGCTGACGTCATTTTATATTCAATCATCTGGTTTTAACTAATAAGTTTCATAAAATTGCCAATAGGTGTTAAAAACTTCGGTTGGTGGCGATGACGTAATCTAGCTGGCTGGCCACTGCGCACACATTTCATGACCCCTACCGTTTTCATCTAAATACCGTGGTGGAACCTACCGGGGCCAATCTACGAATGTTGACAGAAACTTCTCTTCCATCAGAAAGTCTTACTTGAGCGACATGAGGGTTCAAATGAATAATTTCTACCTTTTCAACTTCAGGATCATGCTTCTCCCTGAACTGTTAAATTCACGTTAACTTTGCCTCGGATTTGTGGTGTGAAGCGTTTTGAGCCTAAAGTTACTTTTCCTATCTCTGGTATAACTTCTAAATTCAGTTTTTTTGCATAGGTATCGTCAATAAAGTTGCCAGTTGCTCCAGTATCGATCAGTGCTTGACTTTCAGTTCCGTTTATGGTAATAGGAATAACAACCTTTGAAAGACATTTTTCGGCTTGCACTGAAGGTGTTAGTAATATCGAATTACTAAACTCTCTTTTTTTTCTAATACGGAAGATTTTGAGTTACATACCCGAGCAAAGTGTCCCTTCTTACCACACTTCTTGCAGAATTCGTTTTTAGCTGGGAAAAATAGTCGAGAATGTTTTTTGTTGCCACAAAAAAAGCATGCTTGCCCACAAATTCTAACAGCTGATAATGAGGAGTCTGAAGTGTCTTTTTGATTAGGAATTAGATTTGATGCATTTTCTGTATCTTTGCAAGCATTAAGCTCAAATGGAGGATTAGATTTATTGTAGCATTGTGATTGATCTTTTGCAGACTCAAAAGCTCTTGCACGATTAAGAGTTTCTTGCAAAGACATATCTGGGCTTTCTAAAATTCGTTGGCGGATTTCGGATGAATATAACCTGCAATCAATGCTTCTTTTATGTGCTCCTCTCGATTCTCTGTAGCAGAGATCGCTGTAAAATTACATTCTAGGCTGTGTTCTTTCAGTTTTAGGAAGAAATTATCGATGGACTCACCTTGTTTTTGTTTTCTTATAGAGAGAAGGTACCTTGTAAAGATTTCGCTTTTCTTCTTGATAAATATGCCTTCAAGGATGGAGATACTTTCCTCGAATGTAGTACAATCTATTATCAATTTGTAATTTTCAGCTGACAGCAAGGTAACTAAGATATCCAATTTCGTATCTTCAGTGTAATAGTTTCCTTTCAAGTAGGCATCCAGCATTCTTTTCCAGTGTCTCCATTCCAATGGTGCACTTTTTGGGATTTTCCCAATTAATTCCAAGTTGAAAAATGTGTCAACGGGTTCATTTCGAGATAATTCGGTAGGCTTATCCTGATTCCGTGATAGAGATTCAATATTATTTCGATCCCGGGTTTTCCTCTTTGGCATTTTGATTACCGGTACTTATTTTAGTTAATAAAATTGTAATAAATAGAGACCATTGAAGAGGTAGAATAATGGCTTTTATTGACTAAAATAAACTGAGATAAAATAACAAACTTTCTGATGATTTAGAATAATTCAAACAACTGATTTATGACATATGATTATCATATCAACGGGTTAACAAGGAGTATTAGATTTGAGAGCGGATTAAAACAGGGCTGCCTACTCTCTCCAATTTTGTACTCGATATTCACGCATGATATTTGTGAATGTGTAGGTGGAGGATTGAGGGTGGGGAACTCTAAAATTAATTCCCTTCTTTATGCAGATGATTTAGTGATATTTTCTGATAATATTAGGGAGTTACAAAGTATGATAAATAGGCTGCAACAGTACTGTTATCGATGGAACTTAGTATTAAGCAAAGATAAATCTAAGATTATGGTTTTTAGGAAAGGAGGTAGATTAAGTCGAAATGAAAAATGGTACTATGGTGAGGATCCCATTCAAATTGTAAATGAGTATAAATATCTAGGGGTTACGTTCACTCCCACTTTGTCCCTCAGCAAACATTTTTCAAGTAAGATACGGTATTAATAGTTTATGGCGGAAGTTTATAGGCAGCGAAGATGTACCGTTATCTACTAAATGGCAAGTTTTTGAGACAGTGAGTAGAACAACTATCACGTATGCTGGTCAGGTGTAGGGGTATCAACGTAGGGAGGATGTAGAATGTTTCAATAGATTTTCATGAAACGAATGTTCGGGTACCGCAGAATAAGCCCAACTATATTCTATATTTAGAAAGCGGGAGGGATATTATTTGCCTCACGGCGAAAAATGTCAACATTAAATTGTGCAAACAGAAGCCTCTTGTATTTAATATCAGTAGTAAATCCTATATACTTTATTCTCGGGGAGGAAGTTTATTAAGTACTTGCCGGTGAGTGGTGAATGTATACATACCGGTTTAGTTGTGTGTGTTAGTTGTTAGTGCATTGTGTGTGTTTGTGTGAGTGTCCTTGAAGTAATGATGTCATCACCCAGAAACATTACTTGCGGATGAAACGCATCCGCCCATTGTTATGTTGGAAAATATTTTTTTAATAGGAAAACACGACCACCCCCTCTCATCATTCAACCCCACCCCCCACCCAAGCAAAGTGGAGGCCGTGACTCCAAGCTCTATGCAGCTCAGCTCCATTTGGAGACGACAAATATTGGTGTTTGCCAAAGAAAACGTTCGCCACACAACGGTAGTAGATAAGCTTCTCTGACTGCAGTTCACGAGCTCTCCCTCCCTACTCCAACATCATCTTTCAAGAGACCAGCCCCCCCCTCATGCCATCATTCCTAGCCCATCATCCTAAATCGCAGCATTCACTCATCTACTACAAACCCATGCCTTCCTCAATCAGTCTAAACGTGGATGATACTGTGCTTAGGCCTAGACTTCAAATATTGATGTTAGTAATTAGGATGGCGTATTGTTCTGGCTAAAGATATCGTTTATTGCTGACTTTCCGGGAAACCTTTTCATCGTTGGCAAAGAAGAAAATACTTTACAAAGGTGTAACATGAGTGAATGAGTTACATATTGGTAATGTATCACATATTGGTACGTGAGTGTTAAGTGGATAAGGAAAATACAGTACAATATCAATTTGAGAATCCTGTTTATCTTTTGTTATGGTGAGAACTACAAGGATAAGGAAATGAGTTACTAGTGAATAAGGAAAATACAACACAATACTGTTCATTCATTTTCTTTCTGTACTTGTTGAAGCTGTGGAATTCGAAGAGCAATATTGAACTTCGAAAAATTCGCCTGTTTTCCTGGCTTTGATCAGCTTCACTTAACTCATCTTAAAAGCCTATTTTTTAAAATTCAATTTGAATTCTGCCACGTTTATCACCATTAAAAAGCTTTTTCAAATCTTTTGTATTATCAGTAAGTTGTATTTTAGTAAATTTATTGTATGTCCCAGTCTCTAGCATAATGGAATTAATGGTATTAAGGAAATAAACCCCATTGTCAAATATTTTTTGAGAAGATATAGTATTTTTTGTGAACCGCGAATATGAAGAAAAAACTATTTTCAGTGTAGATCTATGGATATTTTGAAGCTGTTAGCACTACTACACTCACTCACTCACACACTCGTCAAGTTTAAGGTGCGTACAGATATACGCGCCGCGAACATGAGCAATTCACTTTTAATCAGCTGACTATATCTGTATTTTTACAGAAACGGTAAGATACAGATATAAAAAGCTTGGCATCAGCTGATTGATGACTATATCTGTATTTTTACAGAAACGGTAAGATACAGATATAAAAAGCTTGGCATCAGCTGATTAAAAGTGAATTGCTCATGTTCGCGGCGCGTGAATCTGTACGCACCTATAGATTCTCCTGGTGAGATGATAATGTCGTATAAAATAAAACATCATTAGAAGCTACAAGAAACTAGGCCATTAAGACATACATCAAGACATAAAATTAAAATTCAAAATGATTTACTTCATCCTCTCTACTTACACTTCCACACTATAACCGATGGTATGGATCCCACTAACAGTAGAGACTAGAACCAAAAAGAGATAAGGATAGAACTGAGTGTAAAATATGTACGGTACAGAGGGCACCGTGAACTATCCGTCATGATAAAAATAATATAATTTATTATTCAAGAAGATACCGGTTGTAACGCGGCCAGGAGATTAACCAACTCACTGACAAACCTCAAATAGCATCAAGAATTCTAAATTATACAAACATCTCAACATAACAAACCCACAGAAAAAAGATATGTGAAAAAAGAGAAGGAAGGCCGAGGATGAGATGGGTACGAGAAAAAGATGGACCTTCATTGTGAAAAGTGTTGTACGGTACAGAGGGCGCCATGAACTATCCGTAACGATAAGAATAATTTATATTATTCAAGACTTTTAAATTCTACGATTATACCATGAAAGTCCTCATTATGGATGTTACATTTTACTTTTATTGTGAAGAGAATAAAATTGTCACAGTCACACTGGAACTTTATTCAGAAAAGAATTGTACGTGGAGAGATGCTGTTGCACAAAGTATGCTGGAAGTCAGAGATCAATCAATCACGCTAATTGAGTGACTAAAACCAACAGCTAGCTATACAATTCGGCAAAGACCAGTCAGTCGGTCGCTGATTAAACTTGATTCCCCGATGTTTTCAGTCGATCGACGTCAAATAGTGTGCAGCTACAAACTGAGCCGAGTGCAGATTAGCGTCTGACAATTTCGAATCGAGTTGTTATTCTCGGCCTGGCAAAGGTCTTCCGGGTCTCGGACTGAGCCTGCTACAGCCTGAAGCTCTGTAGCTGCACTGTTTGTCCAGCGTCAATAGATTAGCCGAATGCAAAGCACAACTGGGAAATTAATGTGTGCAGTCATTTGCTCTTCCTCTAATGAGTTCTCTGAGCGGTGACTAGTGCAGAGTGCACCGTTGCAACGATTCACCTCAGGCCGTCTCACTTGCTAACCTTTGTTAGAAGCTTTTCCATCCTTGTTACAACGGGATCTAACAAACCTGCAATCACTGACTTCGTTGGGTACAGAGGCTTGTTGAAGGGTTTGTTATTGAAGTCTCTGCTCCAGAATGTCATTTCCGTTTATTGAACAATTAGAAACAATGGATGTAGCATTGTTTTTTTTGGTGTAGCATCAAATTAATAAAAATTTAATTTTATTTTTGCATGAAAAATATAAAAAAACAAGAACATAAGAACCAGTATCAGTAATAATACATCAAATCATCTGCTTCACTGGAAAATACAGTGAATACAGTAAGGAGTGATCCGTGGTCTAGTGGATAGAGTGCTTGCGTAGCAACCTAGAGATCCTGGGTTCAATCCCACTCAGAGCCAAAAAGTTTTTGAACATGTCACTCCCGTGTTATCGGATGGGCACGTTACTGTCGGTCCCGGCTGAAGTATGACAGTCATAAGGCTCATTGACGGCTCAAATGATATACTCAGGCGAGGTGGAACTTCCGTCAGGAACTCTCCACCAATAAAAGCCATACGAATATTATTATCTTACAGTAAAAAACGCAAAAAATATAGATAATAGTCTCCTCTCTTTGAGGTACAATAGATTAATAATAAAAATATCAAGCAAATAAGCAAACAATTCGAGATGAATAAAATATAAATCTCAGTACCCTTTTAAATTATTTTGTCACAACATGTTTCGGGCATTAATGCCATTTTCTTGAAATTTTATATTAAAAGTAGTATTTGTATTAAAAGTAGCCCTGAAGAAAAAAGACAATTCTAGATAAATTTACAAGATTTGAAAACAATAATACACAATACATAGATAGGTCATCACTGCATACAAATGCATTCATCAAATGCATTCACGTACGACAAGAGAAGAATATTGAACAGAGCAAGATACCGATTAATCAAAATACTTGATAATCGAAACCTTATTCTTTAAATAAATTTGAAACATCAGTCAGTGATCTACCAATTTCAATTCAATTTTTAGGGAAAGTGTCTGATCGTCAGTGCTGCGGTTATTGGTATATGCCACTTCGAACGATCGGAACACTCATGGAATTTACAAGGAATAGTAGGTACAACATGGATATAAATTGTAATTGTAATAAGAATGTGATATAAATTGTAATTGTAATAACAATGAACATTCAGGAAACAATCAGGATCAGGATGGTTGCCCATTTCCCATAAAGAGTGTGAGCTTCATAATACAAGAATAGAGAAGTACCAAAACCAGGCCTCTTAATCAAGTCGTTTGTCAAAGAGACTGAAGAACAAAGAGTTTGAAGATCTCTTGTGTTTGGAGAGAGGACGGTACACACGACACGACGAGGAGCAAGATGATAGATAGAAGAAGCAGAACAAGAGAAGGAATGAAGAATAGGAGAAAGAGGTTAATATTTGTACAGTCCGATACGTAGTCAGCCACTTGTAGCGCCTTTTGTCCAAAATGTCTTTATTTTTGCTGAGCCTCTTTTGATATGGACTTCCACTATCAAAGATTCAGACTGTCCATTTTCTCTGTAGAAACTGGAAGTGAACACAAAATGTGCTCCACTAAAGATCTGACAATAAATTACATATTATAGAAGAATCAATATCAGATCATCACTACATACTAAACATGCTGATGAACCAACAATTCCCAAATGAAAACTAATTTATTTATTGAATTGTTATACTAATAAGCTTATTGGTTTCTGCAATACATGTAGGCTACTCTGCAATATATGTTTGTTCTTTGAGCGATTTAATATTGATCTATTTGCCTATCTGAGTAACCCAACCTCGTTGATCTCATTTTTTGTTAGTGTGCTTACCTTTCGTTTTTTTATATTGAGTTGTACAAAATAGGTTTCTCATACAATATAATAATCTAAACATTCTTGGTACGAGTGGGGCAAGACAAGTTAAAATACACATATTATTTGTAACTTCTCATTGGAAAAAATAATTCAAATTTGATTCTGAGCTTTCCTCTCTGCTATTACGTTTTTTTATCGTTCATGGTTCATGCTTCATGGTGCATCTTATGAATTATGTTTCTTGTAAAGTGCTGACGAAATCTTGTCACAGAAGTATGATAATTACTTATTATTTTTTCATGGATCATGTGGCTGGCTCATTGTTGAAGACACTCAAACGATGCTGTTCCCACCTGCCGGTTATAAGCATGAATCCTCAATGTATGGGGACGTTTGTACAAGTAACTATCATAGATTAAAGCTAAACACTCAAAAATGTTCAAAATCGCTAAAAATGTTGCTCCCAAAAAATTTGAAAGTTCCAATATTCTGGCTTTGTCGAGCAACTTCATGCTTCGGTCTACCTGGGAGTCATCCATATCTATTATAATAATAATAATAATAATCAAGTCCACTATTACTAACTAGTAGCTGTTACTGTACTTGAATACCAGTATCGTAAAGCCTTATTTTAGTTTTTTCCATGAATACTACTCATGGTGACTGTTTAGAATTAAGCTGGGTTTATACCAAAGTTATTAACAAAATGTTAATAACTTAATCCATATAGATTCTGTTAGTTTGACGGAACTTGACAAACACATATGTTTATCATGTGTATGATAAGTTATGTTCAAACTAATAGAATCCATAAGGATTATGTTCTTAACATTTTTTTTATTAACTTTGGTGTTAACTCAGCTTTAGAATACTACTAAATGTTACTGTTTCACAAGCAGAGTAGCCTATTTCAGAAGATCATACTCGAAATTCAGTGAGACAGTGAGTATAGAAAATTTACATCATTGAATTGGGTCTTACAAGAAGTGATTCGGAGAAGTAGGCTTGTAGGCTACTCCTATACAACAGCTGCACAGAGTAGGTAGTTTTCTAAATCTATCTGCCAGGGCGGAGAGCCATTGCTCTAATACAACGCCAATAGCTCACCACCACCTGAGCACACATTCGTTAAATCCATTGTTTGCCGGCAACAGAAGCATCACAAAAACCACTGACATACGATACTATCGAATTGCCTTCGCACTTAGCACTTAACTAGACTGTCAACAACAACTTGGGTTACTAGAGGAAGACAGTGGTTGTTTTAATTGCGAATATCTATTGACAAACAATGTTAATTAACTTGGCCTGCTATGATTGAATACTATGGTGGAGTGAATGAAATATTATTGATCAAGTAGTTCATAAATATAATGAAAGTAAATATTATATCGAAACTAGTTAATGAATAATTGACAACACAAAATTAGTAAGTTGTAGCCCGACCAAGCACCGTCACCACAAAATAACAAATTAAATCAAACATTTAATATTTTAAAAATAATAATAATATCGAGTGACCTGGCTGGCTCAGGTCTGGTGTCAGAGTTTTCAGGTCGCAACTGATCAATTTCAGGGCCTCTGACATGACCTAACGACTACTTTTTAGGCAGCCGGGACCGACGGCTTAACGTGTCCATCCGAAACACGGGAGTGGCCCGATATTTTAATGTAAACAATACATAAGTTTACCTCAGTTTATTATTATCTTTTTGTTCATATACAAATTATAAGTGTGTTTCTGGTTTATTTCTTTATGCTGGGACTCCCAGACCTTTGCCTCGGGAGTACCAAATTATTTCCTTTTAGATGTTTGTGTGTGTAGAAGTGATATTTTGTTTCTTTTTCACGACATTAGCTATACCTACAGACTTTTGTATCACTTAACTATTCATACAGTGTCATTAATATTATTTTATATAATATTGTTCTTTGTTCTTTTGTACACATCTTAATGAAAATAAAAATCATTATTATTATTATTATTAAAAAAAATCGACAAAATAATCAAATATTTTTTTTATTTATTCATTCCATTTCACAATCACAATCAATTGGAAGAGAATAAACAGGATATACCCAAAACTTTTTCTCTCCCTAATTTTGATAAGAATAGTCCAAATATTCTTAAATAATATTCAATAATATCCAACGACTAGAGTAACCAACATATCAACTTCATGCATCGATCACTTATGGTTTAGATACGTAACAACAAGGAATTCTTTCAATCCCTCCACAATTATGAAGAATTTACTAATCACTGATCATTATGCTATAGAGTTTTATTTTGAGAAAATGATTAAGAAGCGAATAAATCATTCACCCAATACTAATCACAATGAAAAGCAGAAAAAAATAAACGTTGAAATTCTCGCCAATCAATTAAATAAAATTAACTGGAAATGTGTCCTCGATCTTTCAGACGTAGATTTAGCTCTGGATAAATTTCTAGAAATTTTCAGTGAGTGTTTGGAAATAGCATGTACAGGAGAAAGTAATAAAAGGAAAATATTTACACAACCACCACATAAACCATGGCTCACTCCCTACTTTCTAAACCGAATAACAGTTAAAAATCGCTTATACAAAAAAACCACAAAACAACCATATAACGAGAACTTGCTAAATTATTATAAAAGGTACAGGGATAAACTCAAGAAAGAAATACAGGAATCCAAAAATAAATATTTTCGCGAGACTCTAAACAATTTGAGGGGAAACTCTAAGGAGACTTGGAAAGTAGTGAATACGCTATTAGGAGAAAATAACAGGAGAGAGCCAGTTAAAAAAATGAGAGCAACAAATGGAGAGACTCTCCTAAACGAGAATCTAATTGCAAATGAGCTTAATAATCACTTTATCAGTATATACAGCGCTAAGAATACAAAAAAGCTAAATATCAACGATTATAACAGTTATAAAATGCTTTTTGACAAACCAATTCACCATTACCATTCAATGTTTTTCACACCAATAACTAATTTAGAGATAGAAGGTATTGTACTCTCAATGAAATCCAGAAAATCTCCAGGCTATGATAATATAAGAATTGAGCTAATTAAAAATGTAATAAAATCGATCTCTAGCACCCTTGCTCACATATATAACCTCAGTTTGGAGACTGGTGTGTATCCAAAAAAATTAAAAAATGCAATTGTAGTACCAATTTTCAAATCTGGGGATAAAGAAAATCCAAACAACTACCGACCTATCGCTCTTCTCTCAGTATTTGCAAAAATCCTAGAGAAAGTTGTCAGGATAAGATTAGTAAGCTTTCTAACCAAACACAGTTTTTTCAGCAAAAATCAATTCGGGTTTCAAAAAGGACTAAGTACAGAGGACGCCATGCTTAAATTTATCTCTGAAATATATAATGGAATAAACAATAATAAGAAATGTGCCGGCCACTATTTGGATATCCGAAAAGCGTATGATACTGTGAATCACGATATATTGTTGGGAAAATTGAAAGACTCAGGAGTTAGAGGTGTATGTAATAATTGGTTTAAAAGCTTTCTAAGTAATAGGTCACAACAGGTAAGGATTGGGGATTCGCTAAGCGAGCTAAAACTCATAGATACAGGGGTCGGTCTGCCTCAGGGGTCCGGTCTATCAGCTGAGCTGTTCCTTGTGTATGTTAATGATCTTTGTAACGGCAACTTTGAGGGATCTGTCACAGCCTTTGCCGACGACACAGCACTGAGTTACAGTGCGGATGATAGGGGTCAGTTGGCTCAGATGATTAGTGAAGATTTGAAGAAATTGAATTTATGGCTGCAGGTGAACGCCCTAGAACTGAATGCCAGTAAATCCCACATAATTGTCCACAAGCTGAGGCCTGAAGGAAATGATTTAATGAATATATCATTTCATTCAAATGAATGTGATAGTCCAATAAACTGCACATGTGAAAAGATTTCAGAAGCACTCCAAGTTAAATATCTAGGTATTATAATTGATTCCAAGCTTACTTGGAACCAACAAATAATTAAATTGAAGAGGGAACTTACGTGTATATGCAGAAAATTTTACTATATAAGAAATTTATGCCCCGAATATGTCATGGAATCGCTGTACTATGCACTCGTAAACAGTAGACTACAATATGGAATAGCGGTATGGGGAGGAGCTTATTTTAATAACATTAAACCTCTTGTCACCGGGCAAAAATACATATTGAGGACCATAGACAGAAAACCAAGATTATTTAGCTCTTTGCCAATTTTAAGAAAATGGGGATTTCTACCACTAAGGTATCTGTATTTCTTCAAAGTATTGTCAATTTTCTTTTTTAGAAGTGGACAAGTGAACGTTGCTAACCGCGAATATTATCTCCGATCCGCAAGTAATTTAACCAGACCAAGACCACACAAAGAAATCTTTAAACGTTTTTATTTATTTATAGCCCCAAAAGTATACAATGAAATTCCAATTAGCATAAGGCAGCAAAAAAATCCGAGAAGTTTCAAGTTTTTTCTGAAGAATTGGTTATTGGAAAAGCAGGATGTTGAAGTGTGGTTTAGAGATCTCAGATAAAAACTTAATAATATTGCAATAGAAGTATAGTTACAGGTAATTTAAAGAAATCTATTCAATGTGTGAAATATTCAAATCTAAGCTTAGTAGGTATTTGTTTCTGTTTGTGATGTAAATAGATATTATTATTCAAGGTAAAACAACCCAAGTTGGAGAGTGTAGATATAAGTGATTAAGTGCCCTAAGATTGCTCTAGAATAGATAGATGGCAAGGGATACGTTAAGTTGAATTTTTCACCTTATGATGAATGGATGTAAGTGGAAGAGTAATTATATTGTTTGTTTTTAGATAGAGAAGACAAGTTTTGTTGATTCTAGTACCTAACAGTTTTCTTCGCGACAGGGATGTAGTAATTATTATTTATAGGTTTATAATTTTTCTAAATGACTAAAACTATTTGCTGGTAACTCCCATAAAGGAATCCTCGGGAGTACCTAATTTCTCTGATAAGGAAGCAATTGTATGATTATTTTGTTATATAATTTCATTGAAAATTGAAATGTTTCTTCATACTGTTATGTTATATGTTTTCATTTGAAATTGTAATTGTGATTTTTCTTTTTTACGAGAAATAAATTATTATTATTATTATTATTATTATTATTATTATTATATTATTATTATTAAATACAGTAGTTGAATAGTTGACAAAGACAACTGTTGCATATCCAACAATACAGTATAAACCTGAAACTTGCTGAGATAAAGCTGAGATTGATTGCATGTGTTAAGAATCGGCGTTCCAACAAGAAGCATCGGTGTCAGGACTGCATTCCAGCAGTCAGCAGTCTATTTACTTTGTAAAGATTAGTGACAAGCATAACGATCACGTTCCAATTCTGGGGCCTACAGAATTGTATAGTACTACAGTTTAATTTTTCGAGTTCATTCTTCATATATTTATAAAAGGGGTCGGGGATCCAATTTTTACGTTTCTCTACATGTGGATGCCCTTCCTAGCTTACTCTTCCTTACTGGATTCAAAACGAGTTACGAACTTTTATCTTTGATCAGCACCAGAAGTGGAAGAAAAAAAAGTTTTTATCTCTGTCGGCTCCCAAAAACCTACTGCCTTGCTACTCAATCATCAATCAATCATCAATCAATCATCAATCAATAATCAATCATCTGACTCATACCAAAATTTATTTGATGATAATTTATATTCACATCAACATCACTAATTCTATTACCTGACTTACACTCAACACAATATTTCAGATTACCTCATGCAAATTATTCGTGATTCCTCAGCTGGAGGACATATCGACAAAAAACATTTAATGACCAAGTTCCATTAGAAATGAGTTTCAACAGTCTGAAGATGATATAAAACAGGTCGAAACATTGTCACTGCTAAAAAGTAAGTGTTTCTACTTCAAAAGTGTTTCTAATTGAAAGTTTAGATTGATATTGGAAAAGAATGAATTCATAAAGAAAATATTCAATTTTAGTAAGTTATGTTTTGAGCATCAATGTACAACTTTTAGGTCCAGTTTCTTGGAAACTAGTGATTGACCATTGAACCTAAAACTTAGATTGAATGATCAATTTTATTCAAAAGTGGCCCAGAGTCCGATCCCTTATTAATTATTAATAATGTTACTCCGATTTGAAATATAATTATAACTCAGTCTTTGGACAGAAATCACGTGGTCTAGCCTTGCTTATCACCACATCACGACGTCTGTTTGTATGCCATGCTGGATGCAATCAATTTCCTGAGCAAACTATCAATATTCTCATAGAGTGCACCAAAGTATCGGCGGGTCACAGAAATTATCTTGGCCATTACATAATAGGTTATATTTGTAATGGCACAACCGAAATACGACCCCAATAGTAAGGGCACTATGCAAAGCAAGCTTTGAATTTTGTAGGTTAGGTTGGCGAAAATGTGTGCTGCAAACAAAGCGATTGCTGCGTGTGAGTCGGGCCTGCAAGCAAGCAGTTTATAGCCTCTTCATTGTAATTCAATTCTGTTGACAAAACGGCACAAACAGCGCGAGCCACCCATACCGGGTTCATAGCGTGTTCGATTCATGAATTAGAAAGTATCTAAGCATTAGAGAGAGAGAGAGAGAGAGAGACATATCGTTTGATAGGGGAGAGAGTGTAAGAGCAAACATACAAGAACAGCGTCGGGTGGAGGCAGACTAGTTAAGAGCATTAACAGCGATCCACAGGCAATTTCAAACGCGAAGACGTTGAGCACAAGTGGATGAAAACTGGAAACTCTTCAACCACCTATCCCGAATCCCAAGGATTCACAGCTGCCGGCAAGTTTTCTGTTTGCTCAACTCCGGACATTCTAACTCCTTGGAAGACTTGTTCGCCTCCCTCTCTAATTCCCTTCGACTTTGCCACAAGTCTCTCTCCTTATTCTCGACAATCTCCATACACGGATTAGAAGGGTGCTTCCAACTTGTAACGATCTTGGAGCACTACAACTCGCAAGATTTCTCCTTTATCTTGGAGAGCACCTGATGTAGAACAGTTAGCGGGATGTAAAGGGTGTTTGTTGACTCAGTCGATGGTATCCTCAGTTCCCCAGGGTTCGGTGGATAATTAGTGCAAAACACATGGCACCTGAGCACACCGGGAGTTCAATATATCATAAAAAATGCAATGATCGTATAAAAAAATGTGAAATCATAATTTGGGTACAAAAATCATAATTGAAGAGATCTGGATCAAGTTCCAATCATAATCGTGATAAGGTATCGTCTTTATTTGAAATATAAAGTGTATATCATATGGTATGTCACATAGTTTTCTTCATTTTCAATACATTGACACATGATTAACGGCGCTCACACGGTACTATCCACATATTGTGTGAGTCACTGTTCATCACATTTTCTAAACGTCATAAACGAAAACCAATTCTTTCTGGATCTGACGTCTAACTGAAAGTTATGTGAGAAGATCTTCATCACTGATTTAAAAAAAAATGGAATTGTTTGAAGTTGTAACGAGGATGAAAAAGCTTCGATTGTCGATGGATGTGAATGCTTGCAAAGGCTTACTGGAACAAATATTGCTTTTAGACTTGTCGCTAGACGAGTCGCCGCGTGACATGACGTGGCATGAACCTACTAGATGAGTTAATATCGTATGATCATATTATAATGTCCACATTGTAACGAAGCTAGCAAGTGTGAACAACATATTTGTGATATTAACTCATCTAGCAGACTGACGTCACGTCAAGTTACATCGCATCGCGTCTCAATTTGCGACAAGCCTTAACAATAACAGTTTTTCGTTCACTGTTTATGTTGATTCATTCAGGAATCAGCATATTTATTGACAAAATTATACACAATTCATTAAAATTGTTGATGGAGAAATAACAGTCAGAGTCCAAAACTGTTCCTCTTCCGAATTTTTATACATAAATTACTCGCATCTCCTTCCGTCTCATTCTTTTCAACGTTTATGTTGTAAGAATATAATTTTGGATATTCCTCAAAATCATGGAATGAAAGGAAATTGATAGGTCTCGAGCAAGCAGCTGTATCGTTATCACCAGATACGATGTCAACAAACACTAGATAAGATATAATAACGACTCTCAAGGCTATGGTTTTGAACAGCCAAATGAAAATAAGAGTATTATTGCTATTTATTTAATAATATAAAATATATAATATTTTGAGGTTAGGTTCTTTGGTATTTACTAGTTGGCGACCTAAGTAATCGGTCGAGCCGTTTAATTTGAGAATCAGCCAGACGCCTTGGGGCAAATTAGTTGCGTATAAATAGCATTCACTTAAACTATGATCAGAGGGTTAGTAAACAAGCATGCCAATTCAATGTGAAAGAAAAAGCGTTTTAGAAAACACAAAAATATTTATTGTATCAAATGAGCATGAACAATATGTAAAAAACAAATAAAAAGGTGAAGGAAGTGGGATGTAACTTTATTCAGCGCATGGATAAATTTGTAGTTTTAGGATACGCCAATCACAATGCAGTAATTGACTGGCGGTAAAAGCGAATTAATTCAAAAATACACGTATTGTTTATATAAACAGTAAGAAATTGTAATCTATTTAGAACACAGATTTATGTAACAAATATGAATTAAGTATTTAAGACTAAAATATTCACTCATTGGGTGATAATATAACAGTTTTATATGGACTATTTGACAACTTTGAATTATGTCATTGCAGAGTAGTTGAATCCACCAATGAGAGTGGATATTTAAATTTTATGTAAATTGAAAAGTTGGAAGTGTGGTTGTGAAAGAATAGGGTAGATCCAAGCTACTTGCTTGCCAGAGATCACTAGGGACAGCCACCAATTTAGAGAGCACAAGACTAAAAAAGACAAAGGGATTATTTAAAAATAATTATACATTTAAAAAATCTGAAGTTGTGAATAATTAAAAATTAAATTTCATAAGACTCAGTGAAGTCATAGTATGATATGTGTCATTAAATTAAAATAATCCCATTGGAGAAGACGACAGCAGCCCACCAGAAAGGCCTAGGACATCAAAACGAATCCGGATCGCCATCATAAAGTATGAAAAATCAACATGTGAGTTCATTTGAAAAAGTTTTTAAGGGGGCCCTCAGTGCTTCGAAATAATCACGATTAAATGAAGCTAGCTCATCAAAGGGTTAAAAAGGGTAAATATTAAAAATAATATTAATACTTGCGAAAGTCTTAAAACATAAAGGGAAAATTCTCAAGAAACATTCATGAGATTAACTATTAAATATGCAGAGGGAATATTTATTAATATTTGATTTATTATAATTATATGCTCACTCATATATCTTTTGTCAGTAATTTATTAGATTTTTGCAAAGCTCATGTTCATAAGATAAATTGATTTATCTGATTTCCACCAGAGGCCGAACCCAAGCCCTGAGATTTATATTTTAATATTTATATTTATTTGGAAATAAGATTTATAAGTTTTATTCAACAAGCAACAGCAAGTCGACAACTGAGCTGTATAGTTTGAAAGTATATATGCTGATTAAAGAAGCACATGGTATCAATCGATGCTAATAAGCAAAGCCAATCCTTAGTGAGCTATCTGTGATATTTTTTAATACATATTTATTCTCATATTTTGTTGCTCTATTTTTTATTGTTGCTCATTGATATTTCATGTAATTATATTTTTTATGTTTATTGAATGGTGTACCCTTTATTTATTATCCTATCTCCATGCATGACCAATCTTGTTATAGTCTATTTTATTATCAATATTGACCTATCATTGAAATTTTCAACCAAATGTATTCTTCACCGAATAAGTTGGATAAATCGGCGATATACAGCATTGATTATTAAATCTTTGGAAATAATACGTTCCGAAGATTTATTTAAATTATTCAGGACCATCGTATCCGATTTGGAAAAACTCAAAGGTACACCATTTAAGTTGGTACATCAGTATTAAGTTGCAGCAGCAATACAAATTAATAGAATTTATAAGGTATTCTGATAGAGTGTCGCCTTTGATTCCGCTCGGTATCATCTTACATTGCTGACCACTTTGTCGAATGGTGGCGAGTGGCATTGGTGGCGATACCGTATTGTCTAGTACAAAAATCAGAGCCCCTATCTCTCTAAAAAATCTATCTACCTCTCCTGCATCTATATCTGTGGAGTCAACCAAATCAGTCATAAGAACTGTGAACTGTTAAAGCGGCCGACGTTTGCAGCCATAAAAAGCAGAGAATTGTTTGAGCTCCTAGAAGAGCTGGTAAGAAACTGGTGGTATTTTTCTTTCAAGAGTCACGAAAAATATCGAATATATTCAAAAATCTTTGCTCTACCGAGTGGGGCCAAGCAGGGCACATGTTACGGCAAAAATACCGTTACAATGTGATGTATTAGAATGATGATATAATTTGTTTTCACTATTTTTCAAAAAATTGTTAAATTTATCAATCATAAAATTCTGTTGAATCATGCATGGTGTCATGCAAGTACAAGAAAACTTCTAATCATTTTTGTTAATGTTGAACTATTCTCAATCTACATCGGGATTTTTGCTCGACCTGTATGATTTTGTATGTTGTTCCATCACAGGTAATAGTTTTAAGATATCCGTATTCAGTGTTTAGCAATCGCTACACTACTTATAAAATTTTTCATCATTATACAACCTGTCATAAGAAGAATCAAGGGTGAGCGAGTGTTTATGCCTCCCGTGGTTCAGACAATTGTATCGAATCTTGTAGTGACTCAATCAGTCTGGTATTCACTTAGCGTCCATGCACGCATTTTCAAAATTTATAACCTCAATACTGGTGACTCAGTAAAAGATTCATTATACGTGTGTCGGCCTATCCTTGGAGGCGAGAGTAACCCCCAGGAAGAGATTTACAATATGCACAGAGGGAATATTTATTAATATTTGATTTATTATAATTATATGATCACTCATATATCTTTTGTCAGTAATTTATTAGATTTTTGCAAAGCTCATGTTCATAAGATAAATATTGATTTATCTGATTTCCACCAGAGGCCAAACCCAAGCCCTGAGATTTATATTTTAATATTTATATTTTTTATATTTATTTGGAAATAAGATTCATAAGTTTTATTTGACAAGCAACAGCAAGTCGACAACTGAGCTGTATAGTTTGAAAGTATATATGCTGATTAAAGAAGCACATGGTATTAATCGATGCTAATAAGCAAAGCCAATCCTTAGTGAGCGATCTGTGATATTTTTTAATATATATTTATTCTCATATTATTTTTATATTTTGTTGCTCTATTTTTTATTGTTGCTCGTTGATATTTCATGTAATTATATATTTTATGTTTTTTGAATGGTGTACCCTTTATTTATTATCCTATCTCCATGCATGACCAATCTTGTTATAGTCTATTTTATTATCAATATTGACCTATCATTGAAATTTTCAACCAAATGTATTCTTCACCGATTAAGTTGGATAAATCGGCGATATACAGCATTGATTATTAAATCTTTGGAAATAATACGTTCCCAAGATTTATTTAAATTATTCAGGACCATCGTATCCGATTTGGAAAAACTCAAAGGTACACCATTTAAGTTGGTACATCAGTATTAAGTTGCAGCAGCAATACAAATTAATAGAATTTATAAGGTATTCTGATAGAGTGTCGCCTTTGATTCCGCTCGGAATCATCTTACATTGCTGGCCACTTTGTCGAATGGTGGCGAGTGGCATTGGTGGCGATACCGTATTGTCTAGTACAAAAATCAGAGCCCCTATCTCTCTACAAAATCTATCTATCTAAATCTATCTACCTCTCCTGCATCTATATCTGTGGAGTCAACCAAATCAGTCATAAGAACTGTGAACTGTTAAAGCGGCCGACGTTTGCAGCCATCAAAAGCAGAGAATTGTTTGAGCTCCTAGAAGAGCTGGTAAGAGACTGGTGGTATTTTTCTTTCAAGAGTCACGAAAAATATCGAATATATTCAAAAATCTTTGCTCTACCGAGTGGGGCCAAGCAGGGCACATGTTACGGCAAAAATAACGTTACAATGTGATGTATTAGAATGATGATATATGTGATGTATTTAAATGATTGAATTGACTCATATGTGATGTTTGTGTTGGTTAGATGAGTCTGTAGAAAAGAAAAACGTTGAACTATGATTGCATACCAGTTATTTAAATTGTCGATCAGACAGCTACACACCATACGATGAGTTTTAGGGTTGGGGTGAAACAGTAAGCATCAGATCACCAACATGAAGCGCCGTCAGGGAATGAATGTTTTGTATGCGTAATGAGTCAGTCTACTGGTGAGACAGGCGGCCCTATGGTGGTGGGGGTAGCGGATGGGTGAGGGTGGGTGGAGAGAGTGCAAGCGCTAGATAATAATATGATTCACAGAGTCAACAGACCAGCGTGACGGATGGCAGGCTCCCAGGATAAATACTCCAACTACCCTAATTGCCGTTCACTATATGAGAGTGTCCGAGGGGAGGGTAAACTAAGCCGGCGAAAGCATAGTCTTTACGGCCAGCATCTACAAAATGGACAGGCTTACAATAATAAGTGATAAGGCTCTGTTTAATGAACTTTCTCTAGGGAAACTAGCGGCATGTTTAGATGGTTCACAGATTGTTTGTCACGATGAATCAAGATATTTTCTGTTAACTGTTGTTTCTCTCATTTTAGTTTATTGAAAGATGATATACACAATTAGTTAAAACTTCAGGAATAGGAGATACAAGTCTATCGTCCGACGGCTTAACGTGTCCATCCGAAACACGGGAGTGGCCCGAGAAAAATATCTTGCCCGGGCTGAAATCCGAACCCGGGCTTTTGGATCACAAAGCCAGCATCTAATCCACTCGACTACGGCTACATCCAACTGAAAAGTACAGCTCTGGACAGAAACGATGGAAAGCTGCCTACCAATCGAATGATTGAAGCTAAAGAAGAAGATACACAGCTGTATGTTTCTGTTGTTAATATTATAGTTATTATGGAAGCCTTCAAAAAATTAACAAAAATCATCGTTTCAGAAGATTCGAATAATTCACATATTTCAGAAGGATGTATACTGTTAATAGAACAATGACATATTCTATCATATTCAGCTTCAGAAGCTACATCAATAAAGACCTACTGCTTTGAATCAAAGTTCTGTTTATGTACATGAAATTCGACATGGTAGAATCAAAAGTTGAAGCAATAAATCAGGGAGAGCCTGTATGGCAATGTCGTAAGGCGTGTGTCGTCCGTCAGTTGCGGTCTGCGCCTCGTAGTTAAAAAGCCCATCCGACAATGAATAGGAATAGAAAGACTGTAAACAGACAACCCCCGAGTTAGTTGAATTCTACGAATGGACTTTTTATTTGTTTTTGCCCGAAAGAGCCTCACCTCCTGCTGTCATTCAGTCTGGCCCCCATTCCCCCGGGAGGCAACGGTGGACGTCGCTTAACTCACCACTCCTCTCCCATCCCTTCGTCACAAAGAACCATCAACCTCCTCCATCTTCTTCTTCTTTTTTCTCCATCTTCTTATTTTCGTTTTTCTTGCCTCCTTTGTCATCCTCACCGTCGTATGTCATCTTGTATGCAAACAACATTGTCCCCACTCCTCTCTTCTGCCCCCTTTCACTTCCTCTTCCCATCCTCTGTCCTCTCCGCTTTCCTTTCCATTTTCCTCTCCTCCTTCCACCTCTCCTCATTCATCGCAGCACGTGCCCCTCGTCTCTCGTTTCAAAAACATTTTAGAATCAAATATCTGAGATGAAAGAGTTTGAATCCAGTCTCATTGGGTACTTGATCTCACTAAGCTTGAAATCTTTAACATGAAGAAGATGAGAGATAAATTATTTTGAAGCTAGAATAGGTATTTATATAAAAAATAGGTATACTGTATGAAATAAGCTAGAATATTTTGAATGTTAGAATAGAATGACTTTTTTATTTGATGACGTGATTACAGACTACAGTCAATACAATCAATCAAAGTAATGTTCACTCTACCACCTAAACTCCATGTTGTGATACGTCTGGAAGAAGAATTGAACGGTTTACTCCATTTCACACGAATTCAAGAGGAAAAATCTGGTGTGGTACACTCACACAACTTTCCTTGCTCATTGAACTAACTATAAGCCTCATTCTTGAACGAGAATGATCTAGGGGAATAACATAATGACGATTGGCGGCAACATATTTGAAACTACGATCAGACTTCTGTAAATGTGTATAGTTGTTTTCAGAGTACTTTTTCCTTTGTGTAAATTTTGAAATTCGATATTTTTTAAAAGTCGTCAAAACAGCTGTTCTACAGATGAAATATCTCGATGTGTTATTTTTATGAACTGCTCTACCTACCTACCTCATGCACGAGAAAGAGGCTACAAAGTCCATTTCTCAAGGATGGGGTGGACCCCTCATTAGTTTCTCAGAAAAGAGACTCATTCCAGTTAATAAAGCCGATAAATAACTATACAGGGTATGAATTTGAAAAAAATCGGTCAAGTCATTTTCGAGAAAACCGTGAAAAACATGGTTTTTTAGTGAGCATCCGCCATTTTTCTCAATAATATTACGGAGCTCCTGGAATTTTTCCAGAAATAAGACTCATGTCAGTTGATAGGGCTTATAAATAGCTATCCATGGTATAAATTTGAAGAAAATCGTTGGAGCCGTTTTCGAGAAAACCGTGAAAAACATGGTTTTTTAGTGATTATCCGTAATTTTTCTCAATAATATTACGGAGCTCCTGAAATTTTCCCAGAAATGAGACTCATGTCAGTTGATAGGGCTTATAAATAGCTATCCATGGTATAAATTTGAAGAAAATCGTTAGAGCCATTTTCGAGAAAAACGTGAAAAACATGTTTTTTTTAGTAATTATCCACCATTTTTTCCGCCATCTTGGATTGAATTTTATTGAATTTCTTATTGTCGGGTCCTCATGGTATAAGGACCTTAAGTTTGAAATTTCAAGTCAATCGGTTAATTAGGAATGGAGTTATCGTGTTCACAGACATACACACATACACACACACACACACACACCACACACACACACACACACACACACACACCACACACACACACACACTCTCACACTGTGCCATTCTTACACTCTCACCCGGCCAATACAGTAATAATAGGCAGTAGTCGATAGATTTCGGCTTGAGTTAACAAAAATCATCTTGTAATTTGGAACATTATCGACCTATATATCGACCACGATGTATCTTATTATTTTATCTTTTCTCTATGGCAGTACTCTAATGATCATCACACATCCCCGTAGCGTGGCTAGAAATACGACTTTTGAAAGACGTAGCTGACGTATACTGTGGGATATCTTTTTATGTTTTTTTCTCTCTGTGATAATACTGCGTGTCAAAAGATTTCATAGTAAATAATAAGTATCGAATTAGTTATTGAATAGTAGCATAGACAAATGAGCAATAGGAGCTATTCAACTTCTCTATTACAGTAGATACCGTAAGTAGAAGTTGAGAATCAAGCTGCGAATGAAGCACATCTACAGACTGTACGACTTTCCGATTGAGCAGGAGAGTGACGCTACGTCCCCTGCTTGGACCTGCTGGCTTGCCGTTCTGATTGCGGGACTCTACTGGGGCCTGCAGGCTACAAACAGCAGCGTCTTTATTGCCCCGCGTTCATTTCCGCCTTAACAGACGTCGGGACGTCGTCTCCCCCCTAGGACCTCCTCAAATCACATCCCCCTTGCACGGCTTATTGCTAATAAATACCGCTTATTCTTTCAACGTGTTCTTTTTCCCGTTCACCCTCTTTTCCTGAGCCGGGATCATCACCGCAGGCGTCGCGCTGGTCGAGATTGAGAAGCATGCTATATGAAGGAAAGGGAGATCGTTGATGTGAACGGTGCCAAAAAGAAGGGTATTTGAAAAGTGGTCTGCCAAATTGAATAGTACTAGAGTTTGATGATATCGTCGTCGTTTAATCCTTCTTTATATCGAAGTAGTAGAGCAGTGGTTTCCCCTTTATCACACTCTTGTAGTGATATTAGCATTTTCTCAGCAGTCTATCTAATGAATAGAAACATGAATTAGATGACTTTTTGTTCATCTGTCTGTTTCCTTTGTGAAGGTTGTTGAACCATTCAGTTTCGTTCAAGGATCTTTTTATTTGAAAAGTGATAAAAAATAAAACAATAATTTCAATATTCTGGTTCAAATTTCTATGGTTTCCAGGCAATTTTGGGTGGTTGAATTGATCTTCTTGGATTTGATATTATGTTTTCGGTTGTGCAAAATACATTCTTGAGTATTTTGGAGTATTTATTTATTCGTGGATACAATCACAAATCATATAAATATGATTGGGTAGGTACAACAGGCTTGGCCCAAAACTATTCCATTCCCAAATTTTAATAATGTTACATGCCCAAAAAAAAATGGTTCAATAATAGATATCAGTCTACATTATTTCAAAGGCTTTACTCAAAAAAGAGTTCCCCGTGTGAAATTCGATGGATGAGTTTCCTGAAATCATAAATCAACTCTCCTGGAATAATTGAGGGAGTAGATTATAATACTGTTATCAATATTTGCATTACGGTAAGAGCAATAATTTTATTTGGAAGAAGTTATCTAAATAGAGGACTCTTATGATTTGTGTACTTGCTTTTTAACACTGCGGTTTTTGAGTTCTACGTTCTACGATCAATAATGGAATATCTCGTTACCTTCCAACCCACAACCTTTGATATAATTTCTCATAGATAAAAGCCTTTCTATGACATAGGTAAACGTAGTTGGGAGATTTTCCGATTCACTACCCACGTATGTCAATTTTCACCAGAAGCTCCTTCAATAAGCCTTCTTTTCTGGTGTTCTCATTAACTAGACCCGATATTGTATGCAATGTTCATTGTATTGTAATGTAATTCCGATGGGATTTTTGATACAATGCTGATGTGTTTGAGATAATAAATTGAAATTGAATTCAATCGGGAACTCAATGACAATTGATAGAGTGAGAGAAGGGTATAAGGAAATTAGAAGAAGAATGTAAGAGAAGATAAGATAGAGAATAGTAAGAGAAGAAGGATGAGAGGAGAGTAGGAGAGCGTAAAATAGTGGTAATAAGTTCAATGATAATAATTAGTGTGAGAAAATACACACAATATAACAAATTATCAATAAATGATGCATCATGAATTCATGATTTGCTTTTGATTTTGGGAACAAGAGACTGAACATCCTAGATAAGCTACTATATTATTGTAGGTGACAAACCAGGAACATTTGTAAGTCATTTACAGCAGCAATTTAGGACCGAGGACAGCAAGTCAGCCTGAAAGAATCTATTGTGTCGACACTAAACGCTGGGGCGTAGGCAGGCGTAGGTGTGTGACTTTTGACAGCAATAAATCGACACGGATTGGCGAAGGGTGGCACAGCGATCGGCAGGGGTCCATGTCACACTCGGCAAAGGTGCTTAGCAGACGGAAATGCAACAATACGTAACCTGGACGGTCTTGACAAACGACATCAATCCGCTTAGCAGAGTGAGGTTATGTCGGGAGGGTGTCCGACTATAATTATCAATGAAAACTGGTGTGATTTTACACCTGGGAAAAACTTTCCCCCTCATCCATGACGCCAATTATGCAATAATAGTCGATGACGCAGGACGGAGCTGTGGATGCACATCGATAATCTCGTAACAGACTGCTTTGGCTTTGGCTGAACCACGCGTTTACATCCCTTCAAATTAGATAGGACACGTCGACTTAACAGCAGCAGCCCTTCTTTCTAGTGGGTGGGGGATGTAAGTTGTAGATGGGAGGCGCGACCCTTTTTACAAGCGTCACCCAGCGGGGAGCAACACATCTAAACCACCAGTCGACAATCATCTTTTTAATTCGCAGCTTGTCGAATTCAATGCTGGAGCTAACTGGATAAATTTAAAGCACGAACAAAACCGAGCATGTCTCATTTTATAGCATTTTTCATTTATCTTCTTATCACAAACTTCCGTGCCAGGCATTTTTGAAAGTACAGTACTGAATAGTCTTCAATTCGCTCGTACTTTAGGAACAGATATCAAATTCAGATTGTGGATTCCAGAATCTTTGACAATATGTTAAATTAATAAAATTCAAATGAGGATGACTTTTAAAAAGATTTCGAGTGAGAGTTGTGAATGTTAGTAAGGATTTAACCAGAGACAACTGAAACTCAGCTGATATCTTTTCTCTATTATTCAACTTAGTATTTAACTATTATCAAACGCAAGGATCTGGATTGAAAATAATCCCTGATTTTCCACTTATGATGAGAGTGATAACAGGAGTCAAGATTGCTACATGGCATCACAGATACAACTGTGAAAATTTACTGCCATTACATGTCTTTGATGGTTTATTGAAAAATACTTTCATAGATTGTGTTATACAACTTAGTCATCACAATAATTCCTCCCATGTAGAGTATTATACACAATCCAAGAATCACAAAATACAGTAGTATGTATTTTTCCTTGTTCATATATAAATATATAAAAGCGAAATGGCACTCACTCACTGACTGACTGACTGACTCACTCACTCACTCACTCACTCACTCGCAGAACTAAAAATCTACCGGACCAAAAACGTTCAAATTTGGTAGGTATGTTCGGTTGGCCCTGTAGAGGCGCACTAAGAACGGATTTGGAAAAATTTCCAAAGATACACCCAAAATCTGCGTTTTTCCAGCGTTTTTTAGCGTTTTCTCAGCTTTATCGAGAACAAATGAACAGAAAATGTTCAAATTTAGTACAGAAGCTCAGCTAGGGAGTAATAATGTTGTGTTAGAAGGAATATGCAATAACGCCAAAGATACGCCCAAAATCTGCGTTTTTCCAGCGTTTTTTTTCTTTCTCAGCTTTATCGAGAACAAATGAACAGAACATGTTCAAATTTTCTACAGAAGCTCAGCTGGGGTGTAATAATGTTGAGTTAGAAGGAATTTGAAATAACGCCAAAGATACGCCCAAAATTAGCGTTTTTTGCGTTTTCTCAGTTCTTTCATCAAGTAATAGACAGAAGATGTTCAAATTTGGTAGTTTGACTTTCTGATGGAATGAAGCATACATGCTCAAATGAAAAATGTAGGCGAGCGAAACGTGCCAGCTGATCTCATTTTTGGACGATCCAGTAGGGGGTCCAGGCTGGACGGATCTGGCGAGCGAAGCGAGCCTGACGGCTAGTTTAAACTATAATCATTAGATTGGTTAGTCTTTAGCCAAGTTTTTAGGGTTTAAACTGGGGAGCTTCAAACTTCAAATAACTGCCTCGTTTAAGACACATTACATTAGTTTTTAGTAAGGTATCGAAAATAAATCTACAGCAAATAAATCTGTAAGCTACTTTGTAGCATACATCTGAAAACATGCATTTGAGTGGTGGATAGCTGACAGGATGTGGAAAGTAAACTGCTTCTTCATCATCTCCCCTTTCCAATAATAAAGCGACATTAGTTCAGGTTCTCAGGTTCCTTGATATATTTTATAGTCCATTGAGGATGTAAAGACCATGTCGAAGGGAGATTTCTTCGAGGATTAGTGTTGTGACTTTTCAACTTGAAAGGAGCAAAAAAGAAGACAAACTGTGGATAGCTCTATTGTTAGCGTTGAGACTGTCATACGCCAATATAAAGCGAATTTTGTAGACGGGCCATATAAAAGGTAGACTGAATGCTGTGAAATTAGGGCGGGGTTTCTTGAAAAGTCAGTTCAAATCCTGAGTTTCTGCAGTTACTTACTCGTTACGGTTGATAGATTACATTGATAATCTTATTATAGACGGCAGCTTAGAATAATAGTCACCCAATGTGGGAAGCTGTTGATAATTCTATAGCAGCTCAAAAGCCACATTGGAAATTCTCTTAACAAAAGCACTGTGAAGTTATCTTGAGATTAAAAAGTTAAAGAATAGAACGAAAATTGCAATTGGAGGATAATAACAATAATTGTGTAACCTGGCTGGTTAAGTTCTAATGTTAGAGTTTCCAGGTCGTACCTGATCAATTTCAGGGCCTCTGACATGAATAAATAATAAAAAAAAATAACATGACCTCACGACAGCCGGGAACGAAGACTTAACTTCTCCATCCGAAACACGGGAATGGCACGAAAAAATATGGGAAAATAACTAATTACTAGAATATCACGCGAGACCTCTTTAGATGTGTTTTGTTCTCTATATTAAACAAATAAAGAAGTCATTCTATTCTATTCTATTCTATATTATATTCAATCTAGGGACCACGGTAATCTTTTAGGTCGACCAAAGGAGTAGAATATTTCATTTCATTTCATTCATTTATTGATTAAAGCACTATAAGCATAATACAATTATGACATTGGAGGATAAACTAGGCTGAGTCTGTACTATTTCTCTCCAAAAATTTTGATAAAATGATAATTTTGTCCAAAAAAATAAGATGATGTAATCACACACTGCTTTGTCACTTGAATAACTTTATTTTTTTTATAAATCAATATATATGATTGATTCTGAATTCACCATCTCCTCCACTTTTACAAGGAAGTAGATGAAAAATCAAGAGTGATCATATCTTCATACACTACAAAAAACTCGCCGTCTCTCTTTATCTAGCAAACATTTCCAAATCACAGATGTATGAGAAGTTAAATAATTTCAAAATGTACCTCACATCACGCAGCTACGGAAAAAATCTGTAAATTCGATAGCAAACATTGCCATCGGTTCATATGGAATAAATGGAACCACAGAAACATCAATATTGGAAGTTGGATTACCAACGAAAACATTTTCCATCAACGAGCTAGCCTCCAGTATCAATGTTGAGTTTACAAGAAAAACATTTGATCAAGCTCGAAAACACCTCTTATACATACAGCTCGAAAAAAGGCGACTGTAATGCCAGTGCAAATAAGAAATTTTAATAAACACATTCTAATTGTATGCAGTTGGTGAAAGGAGGGAGGAGATTGGTGGCACCCGAATTAGAACGTTGTGATAGACTAATATTTGTTATTAGCAAACGGGAATAGCTGCTTTTTTCTTTGCTGAAGCAGGTGGAAGTGATGAGGGATGATGATGATGATCATGATAAGGACAGGAGGTGAATAAAGTGAAATGTGTAGTACTGTGTATGTGCAGGGGAAGTTCAAGGATGGTGACAAAGGAGGAAGAGGAGAGGGGTGACTGCTGAATAAGTGAAGAGAACGGAGTGATGAGGCAAGGAAAGTGTCAACAGTAAGTAGATGGTTGGTGGGTGGGGGGTATTTTTTCGCAAAAAGCCACTCGTGGTAGGGGGGAGGGGGCATCACGGAAGCGCCACCGAGCAAGTGTCGCCACCAGCCGTGAGCCGTGGCGCTTCCCTTGTCTGCAAAGAGCACAGCTCTGTACATATCATTCATTCTGCAATGTGTTTGCACTGAGAAGATCTTTCGTGACGCTCGCGCGCGGTCTGAAATTAGGCTACACAAACAGCCCCGGAGAGAGTGAAAACTTTTATTTAAAACGCTCGGCAAATATGTTTAGGTCTTTATTTACCAAATAGCGACCTGTTCGGCCCTTGTCGGCTGCCCTCGGGCTGTTACCCTCCACTCCCCCCTCACTTGATGGTCTCACCTCTTGACTTCACTTTTGTCACAAAGCAATATGAAGTACTGGCTTAGCCTTTGATTGTGACGTGGTGGAAGCAGCTATCTACTATAGTAAGTTCATCATGAGAAGCAATTATTGGTTCATGTGAGCAACAAAATCCTCGTAAAATTCTTGGATGCCTATCGCTTATGGTTGACTTGGTGTCTCGTGTCTTGGTTGAACATGACTGTGTCTTCTTTGAATTTGTTTATTCGACTATCTCATGTCTTCTGTATTGGTTGAACTTATGTTATGGTTGAACTCGTGTCTTGGTTGATCATAACTGTGTCTTGTTTGAACATGACATCTCGTTTCCTGGTTGAACATGTGTCTTGGTTGAGCTCAAGGCTTGGTTGAACTGGTGTCTCCTCCTGATATGCTACAGCTATCGGTTCACGAAGTCGTCCAACACAAATTCCCGAAGAAAATATGTGTGGTATATTAGTAACATTTATAAAGTACATCACAGATGATTATAACACAATAGATGTAGAATTGTTTTGGTTCATGCGCGATCATAACTACTGTCATATTTATGCTGTAATTATTATGTTAGAGTTGTAATAACTTAAGATCTGGATGTGGATTGATGAAAGTTCAGTTGGTAAAATGACATCAAATAATCGTGAATTTTGAAATTCCGATACTGTAGCCAGGGCCAGACTTATCATGCAGCGATCCGATCCCATTCCAAGATTCCATCACGGATGAAATCGGCATATAATGGAGCATCCCACATATGTCTGTCTCACCAACACCCCTCCACATCACAAAAATATCGGACATAAGTAATAACGCTGCATGACATGTGTGTCCCCAGCTTTAATTAATCGAAGGAAGATAATTAGCAAATATTGACAGCATATTATATTTGTTTTTGAAACATTGAGGACAATAAATTTAGATAAGGAAATACAGTAGTAGAGTGAGATGAAACTATTGTCAGAGGACTGACTAATATCAGTTATCACTGACAATTTATTATCATTGTCTGATACCGAGGACAACAAAATTATCATCTCCAAATAAATAATATAGCTGGTGTGTAAATAGCAAATGCAACAATAATAAATCTAGATTGATTATCATTATGATAGGATATGGAATCTCATTTTTCGGCATTGTTTAAATTCCTAATTTATTCCAATCAACGACTAACAAACTTCTAATCTTACAGGTTTATCAGCTGATCGTTGGAGGCAGTAGGTGTAGCTCATACTCATACAGTAACGACACGAGAGTGGACTTTTATCGATGCTGCGCTTGTTTGAACGGAATCAATTTAGCACTTGAACATGAAGCTGGTCGACTAATGAACAGAGCCCAGCGCACAGCATGATGGGTAATGGGAGCCGCACTTGAATGAGTGCAATATCCCAGTTTTGGATGCCATAGGCGACCATAAACAGTGAACCAGTGTTGTTGGTAGAACAGCGAGGTCTACTGTACTCTGTACAGCCTCCACTGTACTCTGTATAGCCTCCACTGTACTCTGTATAGCCTACCTGTTTACCAACGCAAGAAACGGTTACCATTACCATCAGTTTCGGTTCGCGGGTCTCGGTGCACATATCTGCAAACAGTACCAGCCTCGAGAGCGCTGGCAAATATTTGGCCGAAAAGGATTGATATCGCAGCGAGTAGATGATTATGGCATTATGGTTGGCCAAAGCTAATCGGCATTTTACCGGTAACCATGGTTACGGTCCGCCCGGTCGCGATAATCGATTCGCATGTGTAATGGCGATTTAATGTGTATTACTACATATATTGCCTACACAACCATATTCACAACTCTCAGGTCTGGTTTATGAGTTATTCCTTGCTGAATGCTCAACTGTTACTGACGTAAATACTGTGTTGATGTAAATGAATTATGTAGATACTGAGTTGTTCCTGGATGGTCCTTCAATCTTATGTGATCAATAATACATGATTTTTTTGAAATCACTCTGTTATAGAATAGCAGTTTTGGGATGAGTCTGATGCTTTCTCCCAATCATTGCTATATGATTTGTAAAATTACATTGATAAATAAAATAAAAAATATTCATAAGGCTATGAATTTTTTTTATTTTAGCCTCATATAATGGCAAAAGAACCATTTAAATTTTATCTTGGAGGAGAGGTTTCGTGATTATAAACTTTTTTGTACATAAAACATGTTCCTAATAATCCCTAATAATTTCAATAGTTGACCGAGCGAAGTGAGGTCTAAGATTCAAGTCGACGGTTTTGCATTTCTCTCTATGTTTAAATGTTTATATGTTGCGCATTTACAGCGAAACGCAGCAATAGATTTTCATGGAATTTGAAAGGTTTGTTCCTTTTGAATTTCGCGTCGACGTATACATAAGATTTTTTGAAATTTTGCATTTTAAGGATAATACAAAGGGAAAAAGAGTTTCCTTCGAACACCAATATTAGGGTAAAAATCAGACTATAAAATTAATTATTAATCATAAATCAGCTGTCTAGTGGACTATAATACTACCCGTTCAAAAACAACGAACGTCTTGAAAATGTATATTTCCATCAACGTTAGGAGACAGTAATCGTCGGCTTACAAGCAAAAGTGACCATGTCCTTTTTACATGTTTTTTCAGGAGAGCAAAAGCAAAGTTTGAACATCAGACTACTAATATGCAGTAATAATAACTCATTCCAAAAATGGATTTTCAAATGGATCAACTATTTTTCTATTGATTTCAGTATAAAATCAATTCAAATTGAGCAAAATAAAGCTTAATTTGTTTTATTTTGTGAGAGCCGACGCCAAATTTGGATATGATAAATTTTTCTTGATAAACTTTCTTAATTTTTAAGACTTGGTCACTGGAAATATAAACCCATAAAACTTTGAAAATTAAGTAATTGTATTGTATTTAATGTTTTTGAGGTTGAATTAACACACATACAAACGTTTTTCTCATGTTCAACAACAGTTATGCCTGTTTTAGGCTTCTAATACCAAAAAATATACATAGACAGTTTTACCTGATTTTTTTTATGAATAGATGGTCATGATCATTTTTATAAATTTCAACACTTGTTCCAAAAATAAGCTTTATTGATTGCATTATCAATTAAATTACATAAATTATCATAATTGAAAAAAGTACTTCTTTAATTTAAATTATTTTTTTCAAAGAATTGAAAGGAATGATGCCCTGTAATTCTAATGAATTGCATTTCAAGAATTTTTCTTTTCAAAATGATGATGCTCAACATCATGTAATTAAAATCACACTCATAGGCTAGAGTCTTACAAAACAAAATTAAGTGAAATAGTAATTCTACTTAATGATAAGGAATAATGCCCCATTATTCTAATGTATTGCATTTAAAGAAATTTCTTTTAAGAATGATTATGCTCAACATCATGTAATTAATAGCACACATAGACTTGAATTCTTACAAATCAAAATTAAATGAAATAGTAATTGAATGATAGGAATAGTAAGAAATAATGCCCTATTATTCTAATGTATTGCATTTCAAGAAATTTCTTTTCAAAATGATGATGCTCAACATCATGTAATTAATAGCACACATAGACTTGAATTCTTACAAAACAAAATTAAGTGAAATAGTAATTGAATGATAGGAATAGTAATATGTTATTGTTTCTAAAGATACTTTTGTAGTTTAAATTAACTCTTCATCCTCCGAAAGTGTTGGTTCAGGAAGGCGATCCTATTTTGTACTTGAGGGAAGGGCTGCATACCATGCGTGATACTCATTACCAATCACTCCCTTTTTACAGAGATTCATCAAATCTGCTTTTTTACAGATGAAATTGACAATTGTTTTTTTGTAAAATTTACCCAAATGTTTTGGGAATTTGTTTTTCCTATTTTCAGTGATATCTCTGAAAATGGAGATACATAGTCATAACTGTACAAAACTGTGTTCGGTTTTCCTTTCTCATATCAGATTCTTTTTATTTTGAGCCACTGAACTTTTTTCTTAGTAGTGTCAAGCATGATATTCTTTGGCATAATTACTTTGAACAAAGTTTTCAAGTCGACAAAGTCTTCAAATGTCAACTCTGTGACAATATAGGGGTCCTTGGATTTATTTTTATTTCTCTTCGACCTAGCAATTCTCATGATATTAAGCCAGTCATTCATTAGGAATATGGAGGCATGTTTTTTGGCAGATTCTATAGAGCTATGAATGCTGTCTGCTTCCATGAGAGAATGACCTTTTTCAAAAAAATTGTGTTGTATTGAGTCAATATTTGGGAAAGTTTGAACAATGTATAGAAACAATGATGCAATGTGTTTGTTGCGGTTTTGCCCACTGCAAGTATCTGATTACAAGCTCACCTCACGTACCCGATCTGGTAATGTTGTGAAATAACGCTGTTAGATTTCGTCTCATATTTTAGCCAGTCTTATGGTCGTCCATCTTGTTTTTGTAATATTTGAATCTACCGCTGCTACAGTCCACGGACAACATTCTCACTTGTCATGCGATCTCTGACGTCACAGTTTCATTGATCGCTTGATCGATAGTAGCGCTAGTTGTCGTCTGCTTCTTTCAATGTTTTCTAGTTTAATATTCGTCTATAAGTATTTTGAATTGTATTTTCATTGTTTTTGAACCTCCATTGGTATACTTCAACAGTCACATCAACCTCAACACCTTCAGTTCGCTTAATATCGATTTTATATTTTCACTTCATTCGTTGAGTTTGTGTACATGACTACCGATCACGTCATGTTTCCGCTATGGGCAGTTCCTGTTTCTTCAACCAGCTTGCAAGAAGCATCACTCTCTTTGTACAGCTATACGATGTTCCATCTTTGGAAAACTTTATCCATTTTCATCATTCATTATGTCCTAGTTTGTGTGCTTATTCGATAACCATTCAACGCATTTATCATCAGTGAACGTTTTTCAACCATAATTTCTATGAATTTAACTTACCTTTCGGGATTTTTCTACTAAGCGTCCTTTTTGCAAATCACGCCATGCTTTCTGCGTACAACGTTTTCAATTATTCATCACATTAGTACTATGAACTGTAAGTAATTTTAACATGAATTCCACATGAGCTTTCAACAATCCTCAATATGAACTTTTGATTTATTATTTATCACTTCAATTTTACTGAGCCTCAGTACACAATTTTTAGCGGTTACATTCATTCATCTTGTATGCTCATAGGAGATACATTTTCAACTTGGGAAGTCTTGTGCAAGTGCAGCTTACCTTATTCAACATTTCAACTCAGGAAATTTGCGCAAGTGCAGTTTGCCTTCATTGTCAACCGCTACTCATTTTTAGCTACTCAGTCTTAGCTACTCATCAGTTATTTAGTCGAACTTTGTCAATCTCATTCTTACTGATGCCAGTGATTTTTGTCAATCTCAATTCTTACTGATGCCAGTGATTTTTGTCAATCTCAATCTTACTGATGCCAGTGATTTTTGTCAATCTCAATTCTTACTGATGCCAGTGATTTTTGTCAATCTCAATTCTTACTGATGCCAGTGATTTCATTCGTCAAGAACATTTTATCTCTTTTTTCAAATATTTATTCACTGCAATTACATCAACTTTAGGACATAACTTCAAACATTAAATTATTCTACTTAACTCATGGTGGAACTTTTTTTCCAATTAACATTCACCAGTGAAACTCATTCAATTTGTGAAGTGCCCATTCGTCGTTATATTCATTATCAATTTTAATATTGGAACAGTCTCAACTTTCAATATCTCAACGTATTCAAGTCAAGTTCTCTTCCGCATCGGTCACCGTTTATCAGGATATAATCAAGATATCTTCATCGTTCAACTTCTATTAGCCCAGCAGCTGTCTGCAACTACAATGTACTTGACAGGAGTCAAGTTCCATCCTCGGATTTTGAGTCACCGTAGGCCTATCACTTCGGCAACACATCATTAATTATTCAGGGAAGTCTTATTCTATTATTCACTTTTTGTACTTACCCTCTCAGAGGCACTGTGTTTACTGGTAGTCTTCATCCCATCAATTTTGTTCCTGATTAACTTTTTATTCCTAAATAATAACTATTTAAATACTATCAATCATTCATTTTTTATTTTCTATATTATTATTACTTATATGTTCTACATATAGTAATATTCCCCATGTTACTTGACATGCTTTAAGCTGTCATTTCCCAGCCCGCTTATGTAATACAATATGCTGAGCTTCGTCTCCTTTCAATATTGTATTGGTATTTTTCAACCTTTCCATTTTTAATTATTAATCGAACCTTCAGTTCTGGACAGACTTTCTGCTCCTTCTGCTTACATTATAGCCAAGTTGCTATATTGTCCTCTTTCAGTGTTACATAGTCAACAGCTTGAAAGCTTCAGGTACGATTGGATTCTACCTAAACTGAATTCCTAGTTTTCATTTTTTGTGAATTTAGGTAATTGTTCATATTCATATAATTTTTTGTACTTTCATACCTTTAAGATTACTAAGAATTTTGCAGGACTTTTATCTAGGATTTTTGTCTCTCGACTGTTTTTATTAGTCAGGTTAAGATTCTCATATTTACTATCATTTTTCAAGTATTCTAAATTTTATTCATTTTACATTGCTAAATTTGTACGTTCAATTCAATCATTACTCATTGTCATTATTGTTCTATTATTAGTTTCAGCATCAATATACTCTTTTGTGTATTTCAACATTAACATTGATATCCCAACTTTATCTTTGTATTACTCAATCTTTTGCGCTCACAGAGGTAACATCATTTTGAAACATTGTATCAGTATTCTTAAACGTACTAGCAAAAAGTCTAGGTACAATAAACAACTTGAGTGCATTCCTAATTCTTTTTATTTTAATTACAACTACATTAATTTTAAGCATTCCAATAGTTACATTCAAATATCAGCATTACATACGGATAATAAGAAACTTATTATCTATCATTCTTCAATTATTAGTCATCATTATTGCACTACTTTTGTGCATTCTACTTGTGCTCAGACGCACAGTAAACCAGAGGTATTTTTTCGGATCTACACATTCAAGGTTTGTAAATCCGCTCATAGCAAATAATGAAAAGCTGTCAGTGCCTAGATCAGATATAGATCTCATCTATACACTTTCACACAGTCCACTACTTTGCAGATCGGCCTTACAACCCGATCTACTGACAGTCAACAACGCAGTAATGATGTTCCTATCTCACTACTACCTCGCTGGCCATTTAATTCTGTCCAACAGAAGCAAAATGCTCTGTTGGGTTCGGCAGATTCATAAACACTTAAATTGTATGCACACAGTTTTCTACTGTAATAAAGTTGTGATGCATTGCCAGATGGTATATGTAAGACACTTTGTAAATCAAAGCTTGCACTCACAAAATGTTCCTCTTTTGCTGCTCTATCTTTGTCGGCTGCTTTCGATTGTAAAGCGGCATCTTTCATTTTAGTATGGTGTTCATAAATTTCCATCATTTTTGCTTTCTCTTCGGGACTGGCATTTTTGAAATTAATACAAATAATGCATTGGTCTTTCTCCGGCTTGAAAAAGGACAGATTATAGTTATCAGAAAATATTCTTCTGTATGTAATTTCACTCACAGGATAATCATGACTGTTTTTGTAGAGATCGTACATCTTAGAAATTGACAAATTTTCATCCAAATATCTGCGCTGACTATTTCTCCGGCAGTAATGGCTTTCTATTACTGGGAAGCTCTCAATGTGTTTTCTAACTTCAGCCACCTTGTCACTTTTTGTCTTATTTCCAGGTTCTTTCTTACCTCTCTTATCCACTTCATAGAATATTCCTGCTTCATTTTTATGCAATAACGCATTGTCAACTGGTCCATGGCTTATACAGAGTGTTCTTAGAAAAAAACTCTTACAGACTCTTTTCTTATTGCCGTCTTTCATGAAATGGTAGTGCCGGCTCTTCTCTTTTCCTTTACTCTCACTCTCATTCCTTGACCGTTTTCTTTGGACATCAACTTCATCAACAAGATTAATAATAAAATCTTTCTGTCTCTCATAAGATACCATGCTATAGTATTGTTACCTGAAGCCTTTATTCCATTTACATGGTTATCCATCAACTGGTAAAACTGACTACTCACCACATAGTCACATTTACCTGAAAATAAAAAGAATCACAACGACCAAATAAAAGGCATGATAAACTGATCAATGGGAAATAGTCAATTTTCTTTGTAATGAATTCCGGGTACAAACACTTTAGAGTACTGTAAAAAGTGGTTATGTGATAGTTGATCAGTTTTACTAGTCAGAGATCCTTCACTATTAACTGCTTCAGGTAAAACTGTTTATGGTCTATTATTAATTTACTATTTATTTCTGGACATAGTCGTTTCTTCTAGACCAGCAGATGAGTATGTTGAATCATTTGGTCAAAAAACCCCATTTTTGAAAAAATTGGACTTGATCACGTTTTCTTGTAAGCCGACGAGTTGTTGTCTACTAACTTTGTCTCTCCATAAGCTGAGGCCATGATTCTAGTTTGTAGTTTGGAGTTATTGATAGAAAACATTTTTTTTAAGTTTTTGTTTTTTAATCTGATGGTTAAAATTGCAACAAATATTATTGAAAAGAAATTGATATCTAAAATCAAGAAAAGTGAGAAATGAAGTTTCTAGGAAATCAGCATTATGGTAGTTTATTTTGTTAATTTCAACACACCGATTAATTTTTTCGCCAACAGGACAACACAGAATGTTCTCTGATGGGTTGATTGGATTGGCGTATCGACGGCAGCCAGACCTGATAACAGCGCTCACACTCACATTCCGGGACGACACGTCACGCTACGATAGAACAGAAAGTTCTATGTTCATTAAGATTTTTTCTAGACATTTTAAATTGATAAATTATTTATTAATTTTTGAGAAAACAACAACAGGTCAATGTAACTTACTGAGCGCGAGGTCTACTGTTCACAGTTATTCTTATAGTTATAAATTTGATTGATACTTAGATGTTAGTGTTCCATTTCCAGCGTTCTTCATCTTACCTCATTATAAAAATATTGATGGTTATGTGTTTCAAAAGCAAGAATTCGAACTCAATATTGGTCATTGAGATTCTTTAGAATCAGGGATTTTTCGAACACTTTTTGTTCGAAATAGTCTCTAGAGTCAAGGATTCGTAACACGTATTTGAAAAGGATAAATGACAACCAGGCCACATTTCTTATGTCGAATATCAATTTCTTATTCTTCAAGATAGTTCGATTATTACTAATATTTTTGCTTGAAAAAATACTTACAAATAAACTACCATAGTTCCCCAACAAAAAGCAATAACCAGAAATGCCTTGAACTGCAATCTGCAAGTCATGCTTCTGACGTACGTCTATTCTGATCAACGAGTTCAAAATGTGATGAGTCTTCCACCCCTCTATTAATTCCGTTGCCACTTTAATTCGATTAATAACATGCTCGCCCATAATAATGCTCATCTCATCATAGCATAGTGCACGCTTCCTATGTCAATGTGGCCAGCCCTTCTATGATTTCGGCTTATTATCAAGTGAGGTGGATAGAAGGCTTACCACCAGACCACAATAATTATTATTGGAACCATACCTAATAACCAATTCTATACAATTTAATTTATGACACATTGACGAGTTGATGGGCTGTTGGTATAGATAAGATGAATGAATTGCAACGTACTTTATTTGTTGCAAATTTCAATGGATTTTCCACATCTACATTTGTGGGAAAATTGTGAAAAATGTCACATATTGCAACCATTTAATATCAGTATTTGCAAGAGATATGATTCTTGATTCCAATGATAACTCAATATCTTATGTTATGATTTGAAATCCCAGATAAGAATGCCACGGAAGTATCAGATTTATCATCAGATTTATTTTGCTTCGATCCATCAATTGTGTATTTCATGAAGTTACTGATCAATCTTCTTCTTGTTCTTAGATGGCCCCACAGCCCAAATCAACCCAGGGCCTCCTCAATCTTGCTTCTCCAACCATCTCGATACCTTTACTCCATCTTCCGGTTTCTCACACGGATGATATTATCTCCTGCATCCTTTGGGACCCCATCAATCCGTTACTGATCAATACTAAGTTCTCAATTGATAACCTTCACTCTTCTTTATTCCAAATCGTACAAATATTAAACTTACGGAATAGTACAACAGGCTGATGCCAAAAACTGTTCCTATTTCAAATTATACATTTCTGATTCAGTTTATGAACTATTTCAATTTCATACTTTGGAAGAAGAACTAGCATTCTGAACTACTGACTATATGCTTCTACCTGATTATCTTCCTCACGAAATTTGAATCATAAAACCTAGAAACTTGATGGCGCATTATCGACCAGAGGTCTCATAATGGTGAATGAATTCTACTGTACAAGGAGGTCTGTAAAAAGGCGGCGGAGGCGGTGGGATCGGGGAGGCCGTGGATGAGCCAGGACAGGCAGGGGGGGGGGCAAGCCGCCCGGGTAAACAGCATTAATAATGGAGTAGAAATGGCGCGAACAAACAATCGTTAAAGCTGCCGGTTCGTAGCAGCAATAAGCCGTATATTGGGCGACTGGCGATGGCATGAATATTTCAAGCGGCGCCTATTAGCGATGCATGTACTTGGTTGATGCACTGCCCGTGGCTCAAAACGCGTCCAACATGCTCTGCTAATAAACATTATGCCGTAATAGTTGTTGTTGTTCGTCCAGCAAACTGATTAAATTGTCATGATGGCAGCTCACTCTTGGCCGAACCTAACCTATCATTGTTATCAGAACGCCGGCCTGCAGCGTAGATTAGAGGCATTCCACTGGAAAATGGGAAACCGGTGAAAAATTAAAGAGAACGCACATTCCCAGCCTTCGTTTGCTGGGGATCAACACTATTACCAGAATAATTTGTGTGCGCTGTAATAACTACATTGGATGCAGTAGAGGTGTGGTAGGTGTAATGGCGAAGTGACTAATGAATCATAATAAAATAATAACCTAATAATAGTAATAAAATAATCATAATAGCCTGATAATCCCGTTACACGGGCTACTCTGATACTATCGTACTATGAAAGTGATAGTAGATGACATAATAATAATTGCGTTTAAGATCCTTCGACTCGCATGCTCTGGCTTAGCTTCAAAATATCTTGTTCGATGAGGTTGGAGTGTCATATATCTCACGGGCATATTCCTTGCCCGTATGTTGTAGCCATGTATGGTAGCGCCTGTAGTCCACTCGTCCTTGCGGGAAAATCCTTACAATGCAAGACATCCATTTCCATCATTACCCATAGATTAATCGAACAAGCCTCATGTGTAGACTATTGAGAAATATGAGTTTTTCGAACAAAGTAGGCAATTTAATGGACTTGGAAGGGATGCACTTATGAGAAATTCTCAACTATTGACCTTAAATGTCACTTTCTACCTTTGTTATCCTTTTAGTACTAATTTTGATTGAATTCTATTCAATTTTGCTTGGATGCCGTTACTCAGGTTATTGATATCCATCCGATCACCATTTTTTCTTTCGAATCTACAATAGTTATGATTTAATAAAAATGGTGTTGGTAATTATATTTTTGACGATGAATTCAAAGTTCCTTCCAATTTGGCGATGAGTAAGAATCCAGAGCGCGTTAGTCTCTCCAGACAGCGTGTTTCGACAGATTCGTGGACATCTGTCCTAGAACAGAGTTAAAGCAGTCTACTATGTAAAAACTGATCGATTTTCAACTTCATTGAAACTAAAAATGGACAGCTTTACCGAACCATATCTTCCTGTCAATGACGTTTCAACGCCATCTGTACAAGCATAAGTTGAAGTTATGACATGCAAATCGAGCCTTGCAGGGTTTTTGGATTGCACGATCATTACCTGTTGGTGTTGGAAGAGCAAGCAATCAATTAGCACATATTATTATAGCATAAGGCAGGCATGCGGCATAAGGCATTTGACTGCACGGTGAAGTTACTCAAGCGTCACCACCCCATCCCAACTGTCAATCAATTGAAACACTTGCTAATCATGCACCAAATGTTTTGGTGAAACATGAAAAGTCACGTTCATTCAGGAAACTTGATCAATTGAGACAAATCATTTTTGATGTAGCCTAGTCACTACAGACATTGAGCATTTAGCAGTAAAAACAATCTCGGTAGAATAATTTTCATCTTGGAAAAATTTAACACTAGAAATCCATGATAACCCAAGTTATCATGGTAGAATCGACATAAATAACGGTCAAATCGAATTTAGATACATAGTCTACATAAAGAGGGAAAGAACACCCCCATTCTCAATCATTTACTGACGTATGAGTTTGATATAGCTTTTGAGTTCAATAATTCTTGTACAATCTGTGTTTCTTGGTGAGGTTGCTTACTTCTTGAATTGATTGTGTATAATGTGACAAACGCAATTTTATCCAATTGGATTAGTTCTTGCACGTTTTATTGAGTATGTACATATGTACAAGGTAAAATGTGTATTTAGAATTCAGTGTAATCATGTCAGGATACTATGGGTCACCCATTTTACGGTGAAGATGGGACCCAGTGCCTCAGCCTTGAAACTCATCAAAGCTTTTAGGCTATTTACAAGTGTAAAAATCTGATTCCACATTACATAAGAAATGTATGCCAGTATAATTATATATCAATCGGAAATAGAAATTAATTGCACGAAGAGTAGTATCATAAAATTTAACTCTCATGAATAACCTTTATGATGGCCTTCATGTAGCATTATTGAGATGATTTGGAGGTGAGCATCAATATCAACACTGTAGTAAGATGCATTTGAAGAATTGGAATGATTTTATTGATATAATAGCAGCTTCGCTAATGGATTTATTTTTTATCTATCACAAGAACAAGGAACACTACAGGCATTGAGCATTTAGACAATGAAAGAGTATTATTTAAAATTGAATGTTCATCGTGTCCTTTCGTTTTAGTACTATATTTTGAACTGAGAACGGATAGAACAAGAACGTTAAATGACGAACAAGTTTCAGACTTCATTCCCAGATATCCAAAATTGCCTTACAATTTGAGTTCTTTGAAGTGTTCATAGCTTTGACGGCAAAAGCATTGTGGTCTCGTTAGGAACTAAAGCAAAAAGCTTGTCCTCTGTAAAACCTCGGAGAAGGTGACTGTAGTTGGACCAGCATTTGCCCGAACCTGGATCACATGGTCAAAGGCTAATTACTAAATTAATTAGCAATTAATCCGCGAGAGGTCGTGTTTGTTGAGGGACAAGTGACACGGGCCCCGTATTAAAATGTCGCCGCTGCAAACGAGGGAGAGAGATGAAGAGATGAGTGTGGGAGAAGGGTTGATCAAACGGTTTTGCACGTGTTTTAAGCTAGCGAAACGAGTGGAATCCAATGTAAAAGGATCGGAAGAGTTGTGACGTGGTTTAGACCGGTGCGGGCCGGTCAACACGGCAGAAACGTGTCGTGTGAACGCAGCCAGGTGCCGGCCAACGCGTTTGACGGCGTTTTTACGCTGCGACGTTCTCTTTTCTCCACCGCAAAGAATTATTGTGCCCTGTGATAGTGGCTTGTTCCCTTTTGGGTGCTGGCAGCGGCGAATGTTTGTCGCCGTTACAGATGTGACTGTCATCAGCAAAAGACAAGACAGGGAAAATCCTGCATTTCCATCAGAGTTTGATAATGAGAATTTATACATTTAAATTATTTCTCCAATTTTTACATGAGAATTAACGGATTTCATCAGAATTTTTAATAATTAATAAAAAATCAGTCAACAAAAAATGGTCAACGATAAAGTTATACTGGAACGACGAGAACTTGAGCATTTAATTTTGTAGGTATAAAACATTTCTTCAAGGAGACACATATTATTGGAGAGTTCTATTTTTTCATTCACCAATGGTTTTTCATCAAAATATAAGAAAGAGACTATATGAAGACCACTGAAAAAGTGTCATCATTTTGGTATCTGTATCACTGTAGGATGTAGAAGAATGTAGTGATAAATGCATCATAATTTTTTATCACTGGATCATTATAGGATCAGATCATCATCGTCCAAAATACTAATTCAAAACTAATATATTATTAAATTTTGTGAAATCATCTTCCTTTTCCGTGAATTCGTTTGTGATTTTATCAGAATATTGAAGGCTTAAACTCTATTTGAAATTTCGAAAAATATGTTTGGGCTTCATTTATACGCCAACCATAGCACAGACTAAACTAGTAGTTCTGTGAACAGTAGACCTCGCGCTCAGTAACTTACATTCACCTGTTGTTATGTTTTCTCAAAAATTAATAAATAATTTATCAATTAAAAATGTCTGGAATAAATCCTTAATAAATATAGAGCTTTCTGTCCTATTGTACCGTGACGTGTCGTCCCGGAATGTGAGTGTGAGCGCTGTTATCAGGTCTGGCTGCAACTGTCTACAACGTTGATGAAAAGATACAATTTTCAAGATGTTCGATGTTTTTGAACGGGTAGTATTATAGTCAACTGTCTACTAACGTTGATGGAAAGATAAATATTCAAGATGTTCGATGTTTTTGAACGGGTAGTATTATAGTCCACTAGACAGCTGATTCATGATGAATAATTCTATAGTCTGATTTTTACGGTAATATTGGCGTATGAAGGAGGCTCCTTTTCCCTTTTATATTATCCTTCAAATGATGCAACATTTCCAAAAACCTTGTATATACGTCGACACGCAATTTAAAAGGAACATACCTGTCAAATTTCATGAAAATCTATTACCGCGTTTCGCCGTAAATGCGCAACATGAAAACATATAAACATACTCACATTTAAACATTTAGGGCCGGTTTCCGAACTCGGGATTTAGCTAAGTCCTAGACTAAACAGCTGGAGTCAGAAAATTGGATTTCCAAAACGGCGCGTAGTCGCAGCTTTTATAACAGTAGTCGTAGTTTTATTTTCTCATTTCTTATTGGAACCGTTTTTCCTTGACGAAATTAGACATTCTTAAATAATTCAAAATAGCTGAAACCTAATTCTCAAACTTGAACTTGGCTGAAACTTAATTTTCGAAATTTAATTCAAACGTGACTATGACGCAATGACTGCGACTACGCCCCGTTTTGGAAAAACAATTTTCCGACTCCAGCTGTTTAAAGTCTAGGACTTAGCTAAATCCCGAGCTCGGAAACCCGCCCTTACACATTTAAACATTTAAACATTAAGAGAAATGCCAAACCGTCGACTTGAATCTTAGACCTAACTTCGCTCGGTCAACAAATTGTCAATAGCTATTTCAAGGCTATGGAAGTTAGTAAAAAGGTCAAAAGTTAGTATATACAAAAAGCAAAGTTAATATACGTAGCTAGGACATTTATAGGATGATTTATAGGATAAATCTAGACAGTAGCTAGGACATTTATAGGATATAGGTTATCTCCTCTAGGGACTTAAAATGCTCTTGTAAATGCTCTACATTTCTCATGCCAATGTATTGTGTGGTTGCCTATCCTGCGCCTTCCAATGTGAATTGGTGAAGCACAAAATACACACTGCTGATCACAGAGTTCGTATTTCATCATAATTTACAAAAACGTCGTTGTAACAGAATTATTTTTTCATTGTCGTTTTTATCCAATGACATATTTGTAAGTGTTGTATGCATTTACATTCAGTAAAACCAAAAGTGAAACTTGTTCGACTCAAATTCTCTAGCTTCACCTTGAACAAATTGCATTCTTTGACAATATTTTCCGCAAAAGAATTTAAAAACAAAATAGAGACAAACTTGGAGAATCTATATATCTGTAGTCTATCATAAACTCGAACCTTAGCATAGACCTCTTGCATGTATTTCTGTAGGCGTGTAGTATATGGCTGCTCGACATGGTCTCCTATTCCTTACGGGCCGCTTCCCTTAACCGAACCTAATGAGATCAGTTCATTTTAATCAAGCTGGCCTCTGTTCAATCTCCTACTTCCCCTCCCTCTCCCAACCACCAAACAATCGTCACAGTAACCCTCAACACCAAACCCCCCATCACCACCCCATCCCATCAGGAAACAAGCAGCAAGCCTTATCTACCTCTAGCTTGTACCTCGTTATATAGGTCCCCCTTTTTGGGAGCTACGAGTAGATTGGCGAGTTAAATATTGCAGAAGCTCGCAAAACAAACATGGCCGTTACATATCCCCCCCTCCCCGGCACTATGACCGATTACGCCCCCTCTACACTTTCCAATCCATGTGAGCGTATTATTAGGAAAGTAATTAGTGCTTTTGGAAAAGTTAAAAATACAGTTGACGGCAATTAACTTGCCTCGATTTTGATTGAACCAACAATCGCTCCTTTTTATACATGCAGGATTTTGTAGTCAGATAAGTTGAGTTGAAAAAAAATATTTTGTCTACACTGATGATTTCAACCATGTCTCAAGAATGGCTTCATATAATATCAAAGAACCAATAGGCCTGTACAATTTAAAATCTGGATTGAACCAATTTTTAGCCAATTGACAAACCAAAGATATCAGATAATCCTGACAAATCGTTGACACGTCACATTCCAGATTCCATTTTATCTAAGAAATCACAATGTCTCATGCTGCTTGTTGCTCAAATGTGCGAGCCACTCATGAATTCATTCATCTAATTTTTCGCCAATTAACATGGTAACATTAATTGGAACATGGATGAATTTTGTGAAAACATAATCAAGATGATTCAATTCGATTATTGTTTCAAAATAATAAAATTCCTTTCTAATAAATTTCATTTTTCCCTTTTTTATTAATTCTGTATCAAAATCTGATGTATATTTCTTATTTTATTTTTGCATTTTGTACAGTATTAGCTTTCTTTCATTTTTTACTTACAATCTTTGAAGTGTAATATTTATTTTGTCCAAGTTTATTTATCTTTTGTAACTCATTTTTCTCCTGTAACTGGGCACCCGCTGAAAAACCTTTGGGTTTGGCCGTACCCTCAACTGTTTGTATTGTGAATAAAAAATTTTGATTTGATTTGATTTGAAATTACTCATTTTTATATATAATCAAGAAGCCTCTGCTTTGAGCACATATACTTCATCCAAATTGTTGAGAGCATTGTTTTAGTTATTCAAGCTTATTATAAGCATCTTCAATGAATTTAATTCCATTACATACCCTGAATCCCATTGAATTGTAGTCTATTTTACAGTTGAAATATACTTTTTCAAACGTTAGTTTCATCAATTGTTCTCAGACTATCAACTTCTTGAAAAAGATATTAAAAGGCATTTGTTCAATTATTCTTACCGTATTCTCTTTCTCCCATACCATTCATACGTATCAATAATAACATTATTCACTCACATGAATTACAATATTTTCAACATGAGTAAAAAAATCAGTTACTGCTTCACATGGATATTGTTTAGTAATAAAAAAATAATAAATACAATATTCACGTGTTATCGGATGGGCACGTTAAAGTGTCGGTCCCGGCTGAAGTATGACAGTCGTAAGGTAGGCATAATAATGGTCGTGATACTATGCGATTGTCAAACACCAATGTTAATTTTCTGCACGGAAAATTTATGCATAAAATAATCAAACTGGCTTATATCGACATGATGGCATTTCAGGGTATTATCCACGATATAAGGTACTCACTTATGGGCTACACTCATTAGTCCATGCCCGCAAAATTTGAAATCAACACAATTCTAATTATATTAAACCTTATTACTAAAAAATAATGTACAAAAGATTGGTAATCAGAGTAGGCTACAATACAAAACACACATTTATCAAAGATTTCCATGATTCTATCAAGGAATAAAGAAATATACTACAGACATATTATATTTAATTGCACTCAATAATTGCACAAAATATGGGAATATTATAATGACTGAACAATAAAAAAGAAAAAATCTGCATACAAAAGGACTTGTAATTTTCAGCTAATACTCTGTAAAGACATTACATTCTCCAAGTTAATCAATTCATGACTCAAGACAACCCAATAATTACATGGCTCAATTTCAACTTCTCTAATATGATGTATGTTTGCATCTCTAATTCAATGAAATAAAAATTTTGAAAACTACTAAATTCCAAAAAATAAGAAATATGTGGACAAGTAGGAATTTTCTATAGTCTGAGTGACTTATCTCATTAAATTAAATTTTCTCAATATGCAAGGTAAAGAGAAAGTCATAACACATAAATTAACAATTGAATTTAGCTCAATAGCTCGAGTGAAAAACAAAGACAAAAATGTAAGCTGATCATTATTACATTATTTAATAAAACATTATATCTTAAGCTTCATTAGCAGATCAATATTGATTAAAAAAAAATAAGAACAATTAGGAATAAGGATGTTTATAACCCAGAAAAGTTGTATTCAACAACAATAATGAAACAAGACAATAATTAGCAAAATACCATATCAAAATATTCATGATTGTTGCATCTCAATGCAACAGTATGACAGGCGGTGGGACCTTCCCGCAAGGGACTCCCCACCAACAAAAGCCATACGAATTAACTATTGATAATTTCTAGCATGGATTACCATGTTCGGATTTCATGTCTTCCTCAACACACAACAAAATAATGTTCCCCCACTGATCAATCAGCTTCAAAAGTGCATCTCACTTTCAATTTCCTCCAAAGAATTTAATTTGTTTCCATTTCCAATCCAAAGAATTGAATTTGATTCCAAGCTTGAATAAGTTATATTGAGTGGTTGGTTATGTGATTAAAAAATAATTGACAAGAAGAGGTTTTTTCTATCGGCGGTTTTTTCGATTTATTTTTGTAATGACGTTAGAGGTGAGTTTAGAGGGGGTCTCTCGTTCCACAGATTGGAGAGGGAGAGTGAGAGAGAGTGTAAGCGTGAGGACTGATCGACGTTTTTACCATGTTCATCCGATTCGTAAACACAAGCCGGACAAATAAATCAACAATCCATCGGATTTCCATTTCCGACTGACCACTGATTGTTTGCACGCTGCAAGTTCTACTTCTGTGCGTTTTTTGTTTAGGTTTTCGGACAGTTTTTTCTCTCCGTTTTTTAATGGCTCGTTGCATGTGCTCAGTGCTCGACGAGTGGAAAAAGCACAGACGCGCGCTGAATTTTTCCGTCACGATTTTGATGACAACGCGTTTCGAATCGTTCACAAACAGAATCGAACCTACAATTTGGAGTGGCATCACTCAGACCGAGCTGCACGTTGCGACATTGCCCAAACCGAAAAACCTTTCCGAGACTTGCAATGCATTGTGTCGCTGACTGGTGACATTCGCCAGAATTTATTTGATCTATTTCCATTCCATCATCAATTCGCGTTTCCTGTGCCTCTGCCAGGGCCCAGGGCCTGTTTGCCGGACACTACACTGTTACTGTACTTTCTATTTATCTTTCCATCTACCAGCCGATAACAAGCTAAATCCTGTCTCTTTTTGTTTTTCATGTGCACCAGTATAAATATCCGGTGATTCCAGTAGTGAAATTTCAGTGAACACTTTCAATAGTTGCGATCAAATAATGTTAAACTCATTTGACACCATCAATACTGAATTGATAATGAAATTGTTTTATGTAACAATAACAATATATTTGAACTGTTAAGCTGCGTTTACACCAAAGTTATCAACAAAATTTAAATTTCTCCGTCCTTATCATATACATGATGAACATATGTGTTTGTCAAGTTCCGTTCAATATAATAGAATCTATAAGAACGGGATAAAAACATGTTGTTAATAAATTCGGTGTAAACGCAGCTTTAGAATGGAATTGAATGGATTTTGGAACGTAATGTTATTGAAAACTTCAAATATGTTATTCTCTTTTCCTTTGAAGTTGATGTAGGAGCCAATTGGATTACGCATTATGCATCTTAGCAAGAGACAATTTGATCAAGTTTGTTAGCTATAAAAATATAGTTATCTGGGATAGCTTAATTCACTTCCAGATATAGGCCTGATAAATATGATTGCCGATTTGACATTTTCAATAGATTTCGGTAATTCAGTTAAGTCGATACTAGATTGAACAATTGCAATAATGATAGTTAGATAAGATGCACTTATAAAATTGGCCAAGTTGAAACCTCTTCTTTTCAATTGAATTTTGCTCGAAAAACGATAAATTCACTTTTAGAAATTATCAAATGTACTGTATTTCAGAGTCTTATCATTGAAAAACACCAGATAAAAAGAATAAATTTATTAAACGTATAAAAGGAATGGTCAGTTTCATTCAGGATCAAATGTAATTGAGTTTTGTGGGTTGCACTTTTTTATTTATTTATTTAAAAACCCTTCTCAGATCATGAACTGATGTCTGACGATTCAACAGTTACTCATTCCATGAGCTAAATTGATTGGATTAAAGATACGGCAAACATGAAGCCGCATCGCCAAATTACAAGATTTGCTATTCCCTTGACAATGAATTAGCCGACAGCCGACACTGTTATCTCAAACTGATACCCTTCATATTAACAAGCCTCATATCTCGCTTGATATCTCAATACAAACTACTCGGATAAACGGAAACTTTATTGAAGTTTGTAGCTAAATTACGTGTTAATGACTTAGCAAGCAAATTACTAGAGACTGAACAAATGTTCCTAGCCCGCCGTTTAAACACAAAATTAGCGAGCGAAATGTTGATAATCCGTGACATTCGATTCAAGCAATGAAGCAATCAAAACAAAGGTGAATTCAATTGCTTTTGCGATACGAGTTTAAAGCTCATGTGTGTTACAGGAGTCAAAATAATGTACAGGGGTCGCGGTCGGATTTTGTAGATTTTGAACAAAGCCAAATCACCGGGGAAAACTACAAATGACAACAATGGTCGTTCACGATCGAATAAATCAGTTTGAGACAACATTCGCTGACACTGCATTAACTGATATTTGACATGAGCGGACTTGATATGTGACGTAATCCGTACGATGAGGTAATTAATTCAGCTTGTTACTCAGCTCTATTGTCTTGTTCAATTAGTAGGTGAAAAACGGTCACTGGATTGTTGGACTACATCAGTATTTGGCAATCGCTGTTGATTGTTGTCGTTGGTGATCTGTAAGTTGTTGAATTACCAATAATCATCGACAATTATCCCTATTTGACAGTTATGAGTTATTAGCTTGAGCGATTTACACAGAACAACAACTGACTCAACAATCGAAACTTGATTAGCAAACCTTCGCAAGTAATGGTTCACAAATCTTTTATTTATCTGAACTCATGAACACCTACATTCATGAAGTGGAAGTTAAGGGGTGAGACATTTCACTTCTATGTGAGAAAATAATGCTTCCTGCATGTTTCTCAGTTAATATTCAATCTAGAGTGGTTATAACTCCGCCGAATAAATGATATTCTAACTTCATATATTCCATTTTCACAATGACAACATTTATTAGAACCTACCAATATACCGATGATGATATTATGATGATTCAATGGCATGCTGCAAAATTTATCATGAATCCAAATCCAAAGGACTCATCAGACATAAAACATGAAAAATCCAGGTACTCTTTCAAATATTGATTGCCAAAACGACTTATATGCTTCGACTTTTTAATCCAATAGCAACAGCTATGAGTGCAGCCGACCAAATTGAGCAGATTCCTTGATATTTAATAAACAGCTCGTGGGTGGCAAAAGTGACAGCTTTCGTTTTTGCAATCAGCTTTTGAAAATGAGCAAGCAATGACCGCTGATTGCAGCATAGGAGCTCAGCACATGCACACACATACCGTGGCATAGAGAGCGGTGAAACAATAATGCACTGTCGAGGTGAACGACGGTTGGCCGTTATTAGAGAAGCAGTATTACAATTTCGGCTAAACTGTTTGTTGGACGCAAACAACGGTGACGACCGGGCCTAGGCCTATATTGACGCCATGTTATGAATCGTTAAGGTACCATTCAATCTAGTTTAATGAATATTTAGTCAGGGCCCACGACTTCTGTCCGGATAACGGATATGATGTGCTGTGGGAGGGTGGAGGAGTTTGGCAGCCTCTGAAATAATGTTACACAGCTCGACATCAGCATTTGCTACTTTATTCCAGGACAGAAACACTGTCTTGCTCCAACACACTTTCACATTCAACACTCACCTCTTCATTTTTACCATATTATTATGTGTTTGAGAGACAATCAACTCGAATTAAGGCAATATCAAAAATATATTGTGATTGAGAATAGTCATTTTTAATATTTATTTATTCATTGAATCATTCAGAATTACACAACTATCAGAAGTAAGCCCAAAACGGTTTCAATTATAATTTGTACTACAGTCCAAATGTCAGGTCAGGTGTCACTTTCACATTTTATTTGAATTACACACCTATTTCCTACCCAAAACAAAAAATATTGAGAATTGTCTTTTCTCATTAGGGTTACTTTCCATATAAATAAAAATTTATCTGATTTATATTATTAAATATTGAGAATACTTGGTATGTGAATAAAATAATTAGGTTATTGCATTCTAGCTTAGATACAAACCTTCATGTCTGTGAATGTTTGAGTAAAGTACCTTTATGAAGTATACCTTTGAGAAATAGACGATTCCAAGCCACAATATCAGTTGAGACTCATTCAATTATATTAATTGCATTCAAGCTATGGAAAAGAGGTTGCATTCAAAGATTGCTATAATGATCAAGTCAAGTTAAGATAGGTTTGTGAGAATGGTCATGTAGTATTTTCATTCAACTTTTCAATAAAAATGTTAACTTCTCTATTTCAAATGCTATCTCGTTCTCATATTATGATATGCTCCCAAATATAAGTTTTATTTTTCACTGTTTGACCAATTATTCAATGTTTCACCGACCTCAGTATTTTCAACTTCAATTTTTATACTTTCTCCATTACACTTGGAAGAGGTAGAGAATACTCCCGCAAGGGAAAATAATTTTTTGAAAGCAGCTCTCATCGAATTTCCTCCTAGCTGTTTTCTCTGTTGTCAATATTTGTACTAGCAGATTCCTTCAAATTCAGGGTAGTTTATAACATTTATTTGGATTTTCACTTGATAATTATGTTAACCATTGGAAGTTCTTAATTTTTATCAAAGGTCAGGAGAGAAATGACTCCATGAAAGATTTGTCTGAGAAAAGGAGGTGATGATTATCAGGATTATGAATATAATTTATAGCGGGGAAAGACAGACAAATTTGAAGGTAGTGTATGGAAACATATCTCAAAATACCATTAATATATGAAGTAAGAGAGGGAGAAGGGGTTTTATGGAGCTCAGAGCCCAATTGTACACAGGCGGGGTAAAGCTATCAAGGTAGTATGTTTGTTGTGTTTTGTATGTTCTACAAGCACTAGCTTGTACCTACACAGAGACAGGTAGGATACGTCGGTCAGTTGTTGAAATGCAGACAGCAAAGGAAGCCTGATGGCCGCAGAGAGGGAGAGGTTTTTGCTTTGAGAGAGTG